>NC_140194.1:24850182-25010182 GCF_965226575.1 Pagrus pagrus
TCCAACTTCCCTCTCGTGTAATGCCATCTCATTGCTGTGTTTTTTTATTCTCATTTGTTTTTTAAAATCGGCTTCAACCGCAACAGCGCTGCTCACCCCCACCACCCACCTCCTGTCTGTCGGTTCTCCATCCACCGCTATCTGAGCCGACATCTGTTTCACTGACATACGGGCAGGCGCACTCGGTGGCCAATTTTTTTCTTTTTTCAGGTGTACCTTCATGTTTACATAAACACCCCTCCAGACAGTGACTCACATCTACTGTAAATACAGCAAAAGTCTGGAGCACACAGACGGAGCTGAGTGCTTCAGTTACTGTCTGACTGAAGGACAAATCTACTTATTATATCATATTATTTAATGTGCTGCTGGAAAGTACATGTCATCAGACTCGTTACAGCTTTGAGGCAAACCACAGGTAAACAAACGACTCAGGACAATTTTGTGTATGTATACCGCTCATCCAATCTTGAATCAGATGGTCTTCAGCAGGGAGGTCAGGATCAGTTTCAGGATTCATGTTAAGTTTCTGCTAATGAAAACTAAACATTTCCTGGTTTTGCTGCTTCATAATAAAAACATCTAAATAACTACAGAACTGGGGCCCTTTATCGTGAGGAATTTATAGGAAATTAAATGTGCTTATAATCGAATTAGCAGAGCTTTGTTAGCGGCAATTCTTGGATAATACTGCAAGGAGGGAGAGCATTTACTGCCGATCCTTTGAACACTAGTCAGGATGAGCACGATCATAGTCAAAGACGCATCTTAAAGCAGGTGAGCCTGTTGTAATTTAACTGTAGATCCCTGCCACACTGGGCTGATGTGTCAAGTTCAACAGTGTGAGGCCAAGCCAGCACATGTGTATGAAAAAGCCCCATAGTTAACATCTTGTTTCTTCTCAGCTTAGTTTAGTTGAGCAGTTCACTGTCAAAACACACAGATCAGCATCTTTAAAGTCCCGCTCCAGTCATCGTGTCTCAAACAGATAATGGGGGCGTGTGTTATATTCATATTTAGTTATTACCATGGCAAGATCAACAACACTAGCATGTAGCATCGATATTATCATGGACAAGCAAGAGCATGAATATTAGCAGGGATAGCGCTAGCTGTCACTCAAACAGAGATTATAACCCCTACAGAAGGATGACATATGTTTCCCAGATTGTACTACAGTCATAGGTCATTATTCCATGTTAGCAACAGCTTAGATTTTGTGACTTTAAGTGACAAAATTAAGTTATTTGGCAAAAAGTATTTGGCAAACTGTGTGGCTCATCAACAGTGCCAGGAAAGGACTGAAAAATATGAAATATCATAAAAATATCAGAATACACTGGAGGGGGCCAGGGTTGGGGTTAACCCATTTCTAACAACCGTTCATCCTTCCATCTCGCACTTTTGAGCAGCATCTCCAGCCATAGTGCAGTTTGCCAGATATGGTCAGGGCATACAAATTCTGGTTCTGGTCTCTTTACTGGCACAATTTTACCAAACCTGGCAACCTCAATGTGATGACAAGTCTTGGGGAAGCACAATCTTTGCTCCTGGCTGTTTTTTGTTAAAAAATAGTGCCAGCTAGTATGACTGTAATTTGTTGTTTTTACATTTCTTTTAAAACATTTTCATATTAACAATGACTCAAGTCTAATGTGAAAGGTATTGCTCATATGTAGTGAGAAACCCACAGATAGTAATCATCATTACTTTGAAAATCTCACCTGCTCTGTGGAGTATTTTATCACCTTTCAGCTCATTGTTTTGGTTTTACAGCCCCTGCCTTTTCTGTTTCAGTGAACACCCTCTGATATACCCACTGTATGCTACCTGTCCAGCACTAAATGGCAGACAGACACAGTTAGTGACTAGATTGGGGGAACATAATGGAGCATTTAGCAGCTGAGACAATAATGTCAGCTTTTTTGTTTACAGCTTGTTGGGCTGCCACAGATGGCCTAAAAATCAATTAATGCAGGTTTAATGGAGTCATATTATACTCATTTTCAGGCTCATTATTTTATTATGGGTTTCTACCAGAATAGGTTTACATGCTTTAATGCTCAAAAACACATCAGATTTCTCATACTGTCCAGAGCTGCAGCACTGTATTTCCCCTCTGTCGCTCTGTTTTGGCTCCTGTCTCTTTAAGACCCCCCCCTCCTGAATACCCAGTCTCCTCTGATTGGTCAGCTCGCACATGCCTGAGCTAACATCGCTAACAACAGAGCAGCTGTGCTAAATCAATTCTTACATAACAAACTAGCCGCAAGGGATAAATTATGCCAATGTGTGACATGATGAGGTAGTGTGATGTCACAAAGTCACAGAATTAAAGGCGGGACTTCTGACGAGGCATTCAGGGGCAGTGTTTTTTGTGGGAGAGAGGAGCTTCCCAGAGGAGCTGTTGGTGCAGACTTTGATCTTTGAGACCTTTTAATTTCCTAAAATGTGTAACTGCTCCTTTAACCACTCCTTTAAAAGCCCTCAAGTTGGTTCCAAAAATATTACAGAAAATCTATTAAGTCAGCATGAAATGAGATCCCTGTGAAAATGTTTTGGCACCTGTGGCACCTCACACGTTGCCAGCCAACAAACTGTGACCTGAGGACACACAGTGAATCTCTCCTGTCGTTCCTCTCTTGCTCGTAGGATTAACCTGGCCCCCACGGTGGGCTACGAAGAAGACGCCGGCAGCCACACCACTCACCACTTCATGTATCCGGAGAGCGCCAAGAACCTGGCGGCCAACGTCAGCTTCGTCCTGGTTCCCTTCAAAACTTTGGATCTCGTCTGGATCACCAGTGCTCTGTCCACCGGCCAGATTCGATTGTAAGAACACACGCGCGCACACACACACACAGAGTTATGCATAAGCACGGATTAACACGTATGTGACCGCATACAAACGTGAAGTTAATTCTGGAAACATACAGCACACAGCACAAAATGTTGGCACCCACCATTCGACTTTCAGGCATGCAGATGCACATAAGTATAGTTTGGGGTCAAAAATTCACTTAAATTTACACACACAGTAGAACTGTGACGAGCCGGAGAGTTGCTGGACTGGAAAAATCTGTCAGCCGTCAGTCATCCAGGATTCATAGCTGCAGCAATCACATAAAGTGCTGATTGAATGTGTTTAATCAATTTCTCTCTCTCTCTCTCTCAGTACGTACGCTCCAGTGAAGCAGTTCCTCCGTGTAGATAAAGACAAGGTGTGTATTTTCAACCGTCATTGCAATTACTTTTGGCCGCTCTCATACTCACAGTAATATGCCAACACAGAGTGACCCCGCCATGCTGCAATTATATCATCCCCCTCCCCATTGTTGATGAAGGATTACAGTTAGATTATAAACCTTTCCATTGTTTCAAATAATCTTCCGCTCGCTCTTTAATCCCTGAGAATAAATAAACTCAGACTAATCCCCTCTCTGTGAAGACTTTGTGAATATCTTCGCCTGGTCAGAGACTCGGTTTTTTACAGCGCTTTGGAGCCGGCCCAGAAATATAGATTTATAAGATTTACTCCTCCTCAGCTGCAGAGCTCTGATCAGCCTAAAGCCCTGTTTGTTGGGACCGAACATCACCCGGAGGTAGATGATAAGTGTGTAATTGCTATTCATTTGGATAACAGTGCTTTTAATCTTTCACAGCAATCACAACCTCGGGGCGTATTAAAATTTAACTCTGCAAAATCTTTCCTTGTTCGGTCAGACCTTTTGAATATGCAGCCACCGTGATTTGCATGAGGTTATCTTTTGTGTTGTTGTCTGAACCACCTGAGCGAACCTGTTAGTCATGAATTGAGAGGCACTTGGATTTAACTACACATAAAGTAGTAATATTTTTGAAAAATAAATCCATGTTTTGTGGCTCCTCGTATCTTCTCTGCCTACTTTCCATGTGGGAGTTTAGTTTGATTTTGCTTTTTGTTAAAGGTGCAGTATGTAGTTTAGGGAAAAAAATTCAAATTCTTAAAAAGCAACTTTTACAATACTGGTTATAATAGTTAATATAGTTCCTACATTCAAACAAGAAGTGAAAGCACCTAAATCTGTTCTAGTCATAACCCAAAATAAAATGATGGACCTGAAAACGAGCATCATATGTCTCCTTTAAATATCTCTGTCCACCACCCAGGTCCAGATCTTCAACCCAGCCTTCTTTAAGTACATCCACGATCATTGGACCAGACATCATGGGCGCTACCCCTCCACTGGCATGCTGGTCCTGTTCTTCGCCCTGCATGTCTGTGATGAGGTCAGTTTCCCGTTTCTTTGTTTTTACGTAAGTGCATCCTGTATCTTCTTGGATCATGCTGAAACAACAACTCTACGACTCTCCTCCAGGTGAATGTGTTTGGTTTCGGGGCAGACAGTCGTGGAAACTGGCACCACTACTGGGAGCAGAACCGCTACTCCGGAGAGTTCAGGAAGACCGGCGTCCACGATGCGGACTACGAAGCCCAGATCATCCAACGGCTGGCAAAGGCTGGCAAAATCACTGTATTCCCCGGGAAATAGGCAGCATCTCACCCTGTGTATCTAATGTTCCAACAGTGGTACTGCAACAGACCCTGAAGAAGCTGCTTACAATGTGTTAGATACTACCTTTCACCTACCCGCACCAGTTTGGGTTCCCGGCTTTGAGAAGGTGAAATGGTACCAAATAATGCCATTCCATTCACTTTCTGTCATATTTGAGAGGTTGTAAGCCAGTTGAGGCTCTGATTTGTGAACACAGCGTAGACTCTTAGAAACCAGGAACAGGGTACATCCAGTTCCAAATGTAGTCCACATATCTCTTTCCAAGGGGAGCATGAAATAAAACAGAGGGCTGGATTGCAGGAAATCTCAACAAATCAACATAAATACCAACTTTGAGCCGGAGAGAGGAAGATCTCAGATGCACATGTCCCACTTCTGGACTCTATCCAGTGGAAAAGTCCAGTTCAGATGAGTATCTAATCCTCGTACGGAAACAGAAATACCGTATGCTACATACTGAAAGTGCCACTGAAACGGCACCATCAGCATCTAGACTATAGCTTTGTAGCCATGTAGTGTCAGACAGTGACAAAGTATGTACACTTGGACACTAGACACTGTACTATTCACAGTACAGACAGAAACTGTGGGGCTATCAGAAGCCATTGTGCTGTTGTTCATTTTGAGACTGGAGGACTCCGTCTCTAACAGAACCCTGGGCCATGTCTACCTGGAGAATAAATTGATCTTCTCAGATCTTATATGAGGCAAAACCTCACTTGCCACTTTCCACTTTCATAACTCCACTTTATGAGAGTTCTGCCGCACAAGACGGTGTTACGAGCACCTTGTCTGACTGTGATGGGCTGTGAAACAGTTGGTAAAAAAAGGCGGTAGGTGATTGCTATGAGTTTATATCGCATGACTTTCCTCTAAAGCCCTCCCCCCGGGTCTTTAACAGGCTTAGCAAGGCCTCGACACCTTGCAGCAGACTCACAGAAACACGATCCAGACTTTTGCCTTTCGGCCAATCTGACTCAGAAGGAGCACTGCATCACTAGCATGAGCTTCAGCTTCTGCGGAGCCGGTCAGACTTGTTTTAAACACCACAGCAACCACCGGGCCCACCACAGTCTTTGTTCACATCCAGACACCGGGAGAAATGTTCTGGGAGAGCGTCGGTTTGATTGCATGAGACTCTAATGAGGCCAAAAGTCCATCTCCTGGGATTTCATGTTTGGATGGAGGCACGCTGGTTTCTGGACCCGAGTTTAATCCCCATGTGGTCTCTCAGGGTCTATTTTGGGAGGGGAGGACTGGAGACAGAGCTTTGGGGAATTTGAACCCGCCTGACAAAGGCAGTGTGAGAAACATATAATTTGCTCCAGCATTTTTAAGGAAGAAAAGAAAAGTAAAGACGTTGTTTTACTATTGTTGATATGCAGCAGACTCACTCTTCTGTACAAACTGTGCAGGGTCGACCACTCTGGTTTTGAAAGGACTGAGACACAAAAGGAACATCGCTCTGCTTCTTTTCCCTTTCACAGGCCGACAGCTACAACCTGACACCTGTATCCCAGCGGGGTTACGGACTGTCAGGAGCATTTTGCCCCAGATTATGAAAGAAAACCCCACTGGATCCGCAGCTCGGCTTCATTAACCACTAGCCCCGGTCCCCGCTCGGCCAATTCAGACTTCAGCTCGGTCTGGAGGTGGTGGAGCCACCGAACGCCTTAGACTTTACCTCCATAAGATGCACTTCCTGTTCTGATTTTCATGATGATGGCGTATCCCCACTGCAGACTGCAGATTTCATTTGTTAGTTTTATGTACTGTTTATCTTTAAGTTTACACTTTGGCTGGATTTATGCTATTGACTCAGATTAGATTTTCTTTTCCACCCAGGTGGCCCAGTAATGTTTTATATGATGAAATAATACACACTTACACATTTATAGCCTCCAGACAAATATTAGTCATGGAAATGCTGCTAGACTATTGAAAAACATAAACATCAGTGGGAAAACAGAAAATGTGTGCCACAGAGAGGAAGGAAAATAAAAGTATTTAGTTTGAGCCGTGGCTGTAGATCCATCCGAAGATGTGTTTATCAAGAAGCAGCTGGTGGCTGACGTGGAAGTGTGCTCAAGGTTCCTATGCAGATCTGAAAAATATGGAGAGGTGGAGATTCAAGGAGTCCTCAAGATAAGGATTTGTTAATAATATTAAATATTCACAGCTCAATACGCAACATTTAAAATAAAGGCACCTTGTGGAGTTTTTAACCACTAGTAGCAATGTGAGTTGTTATGTGGGCGTCCTTGTTTTGTCTGTTCTTGTACATGCGCACAAGAACGCAAATGTGATGCTCATTCCCGCCTTTATTCAACTGATCTATCAGGCCAAGAAATCTATTGCCGAGAAATGCGACAACAAAGTCAGGGAAGAAGAGAGCTTGCAAGTAAACCTTTACGTAAACGATGCAGGATTTAGCGTATTAAAGCTTTTAAGCTTCCCACCCTGAGCGTGACATCAGAGGAGAATGGCGGCCATGTGAATATGGTCTATTGCTAAAACTTGGATCAGTGCACGGAAATTTGTGGCGTCACGTTTAACCAACTGACCCCGCCCACTTCAAACAAGACTGAAGAGCACAGCCCGAAAAAAAAAATCAGAAATTCCTCAATTGTTAAAACAAAACTGCTGCAACTTTGTCAGAAAACTGTGTTTGGTGTAGGATCCTGTGACTCACAGGCAGAAGCAGAGAGTTTAAAACTATTAGGAGGATGCTGGTTACAGCTGAACGTTCAGCGGAACTTCTTTTCTCCTCAGAGGGAGTCGGTGTATTGTTTGTGACTCATAGCGTGCTATACAGTGAGCTGAAATAAAAAAAGAACTCCGCCACCTTCAAAATGGTAAAGAAAGATGAATTTGTGAGAAGAAGCTGTGTAGGAACCGTGAGTCCAAGCCGCTGCAGCAGATGGTACTTCTATATGAAATAACACCTGTGTATGTGTGAGAGCAGTCTGCTGTTTAAAGGTGAGGGATTTAACCACATGACATTATTAAGTGTTTTATTTTTTTTTGACATGTACTTGCTGAGAAAGGTTCGAGGTAGACAAACACACAAAACGAAGACGGGGGTGTCATACCGCCCCCAGCAGGCAATGTGAAGAACTGTGCCTCCTATCCTGATATCACTTCTGGTGTATTATTGTGTTATCTTTGGATGATATCGTGTAACCACATGTGACTCTCATGCATCAGCTCATTGTACTTTATCTGCTGTCAATGTTTTAATCCTACTTTGCACATAACAGTTTTATTGGACGCTTTAGTGTTGAGCTGGGCTCATTTTAAGGGTCAGTGCAGCTGAATTTGGACATATTGTTTGTGTTTCCTCTCTCTTTGTCACACACACACACACACACACGCCGGATATATACACACACATTCATGCTTTCGTGCCTTGTCCTGCTGCTGGACTTCTCTCGCCTACAGCTGCTCCATCGGCAACTCGCACCTGCTACCTTTGCATTTTTTTTTAGCCTCACACACACACACACACACACACACACACACACAGACACACACTTCTTCTGGCTGAGAGCTGTGCCTTCTGAGCTGTGCACACAGACACACACACGCACACACACACTCTGCCTTCTGCTCGGGGTACAGACGCCTCACGCTCTTCACTTCTTACTGCTTTGTACACTGGCATTGTTTTTTCAGGATCGCTGTAGGCTAAAGCTGAGGATGTGAACTGATGCAGTGTGACTCGCTGTGAATTCATATTAGGCCATTAGCTACTTTTTTTTTTTTTTTTTTTTAACATATAGCGTATACTTTTGAGGCATTCCTGCTTTGCTAGATAACATATAGTGAAGAATGTCAGACAGAGAGGGTCGTCTGCTGGATTCATGCCCACATAGTTGCAGGCACCTGGTTTATCTTTAGCAGATAGTGAGGGTGACAAAGCAGCTTAAGATTCAGACGTATCAGCTACAGTTGTTGTTGATGTTTTGTTTCCCAAGATGCTCCTTCCAACTTCAAAATGAATGTGTAAACTGTTTTGGAGATAAACTTCAGAACGTCTCTGCGCTCTCTGACAGGAGAATAACACGTTCCTATCACAGTCTCGCACCTGCAGCAGGTAGAGGAGTCTTTAACCGTCGACTGTGTTCCAGCGTGGCAACTGTTATCAGCTTCTGCAATTTCTCACAGTTGTAAACCAGAACATTGAGATCAGATAAAGGGGGGAGCAGGGTGATCCCTCTCTGCTGTGCCAGCCTAAATTAGAATGGATGTTTTTTTTTCCTCCTGCCTACAGTACATGACACAGATCTGAGAGTGTTCCCTGTAGCATTTCTAGCCTAAAGTAGGTCTTTTCTCCTGTCGCTGACCCAATACACCGGTTCTTTTTTTTCCTCTGGAGTTGATTCTTAAAATAAGTGGAAAAGGCACCAGTTTTCAGGCCAGCGTCTGAAGAGCTGCGTCGGTTGAGAGCATTTTCTGACGACGTGGTTCTTGATTGTCCAGGGAGCAGCGTGTTTTTCTCAGGTGAAATCTAAACGTGTGAGAACGGTGACAGCAACGAGTCAGGTGGAGCGCTGTCGCAACTCAAACTGGACTGACTTCTGTTTATTTATTGAAATTCCAGGCCAGACTCTCCAAAACATCCCTCGGTCTTCTTTGCTGTCCAGGTTCCTCTCTCATCCAGGACTATTTTTACACCGTTTTTGTCTCACACATTATGTGCTGAGGCACATTTCAATAAAGCCACACACACACACACACCCAATTACTGCCTGAAAAGGTGTTATCAAGCCTTGTACGGCTGCACGAAGCAGCAGACACAAACAACTGGATAGAAAAAAGAGACACATTAGGTTCATTATATTTAATTCTTGCAGGGTAATTAAACAGAATGAGCATGGAGACGAGCACGGTCTGAAAGCACACCTGTTCAGCTCAGAAAGAGTCGATGTTTTTGTGTCAGAGAAAGAACATGCATCGACTTTAAAGGAATAGTTTGACATTTATTTGAATAAATACAGTTGCTCAGTTGTAGTTCAGAGTAAGACAGGACAAGATTGATGCCACACATGCACTCATTTGCGTGTGTTAGATGTGAGTTTACAGCCAGAAGACAGCTTAGCTTAGCATAAAGACCATAAACAGGGGGAAGCAGCCAGACAGCTAGTCTGTCCAAGGCTAACTGCTCTAGCCAAGAAATAGTCCTAACCTACAGCAAAACTAGAAATTGCTTTACACTTCTGTTTTTGACAAGATAAAAAAACTCAGCGAGTTCTAGAGGGGTTAGCAGTTAAAGGTGCAATATGTAAGAATTGGCCAGTTGTTAAAGCCATACTCCAAAATATAGGGGGCGGAAGCTAACTGCCGCTAACTGTAGCTGCTATTAGCTAGATATCTCAGTTAGCCATGCAGCTAGTGGGCTGGACTGGGAGCTTGGAGCACCAGAGGCGTGTTGGTGTTTACGCCGCTAGGACTAGAACTTTGGACCAGGACGGGCTAGGGCTAGCTGGTAGCTGCATGCTAACTTCTGTAGACATCTCTGCAACACAGTACATAGACGACATATATATGTTTTCAACTAAAATTCTTACATATTGCACCTTTAAAATAAGCTAGGCTAGCTGTTTCCAGTCTAAGCTGAGCTAACCCACACTTAGTTGTCACTTCTTGTTCACCATACAAGTACTAAAGTGGTATCAATCTTCTCATCGAACACTCTGCAAGAAAGCAAATGGCATTTCTCCCTAAATGTCAAACTTCATACATGCTACTTGTTTTCTCTAGCTGTAGAGCTTTAGGCTTTTTGACTCTGAAGTATTAATCTGAACCTCACTGTCGAACCAGACCTAACACAAAAACAGAAAAATTGGAAAATTGGACAGGTTGTCTAGCAGGGGATAAACAATCTCGACAGTGTCTCCAGCCGGAACACGAGAGCATCTGTGCCAGAGAAGAAGAAAATCACAGCTCTTATGGCTTGAAAAATACTTACCAATACCATTCACACCTCCTCAACCTGTTTCTTTAGTAGCTATAGATTACGGTGGCTGCAGCTCGGTGTCGCTCCAAAGTAGTGGAGAATAAGGTTTCTGTAGCAGGGACAGAAATATCCCTGACTGTTAGAGAAAAAGCTCTGAGGAACAAATACATCCTGATCAAAACACTGGCTGCCCAGGCGGCTGGCATGGTGACATCGCCCGCGACTGTTGCCAGCTCGCTGTGGTGTTTGAGGCTGAGGTGAGGACAGCCTCAGGCGGCTCTCCTCTCATCAGTTCACTGGTCTGCATTGAACAGAAACAGCTCTTTAGCAGCAGTCACTGAGCTGCAGACTGCACATATCAGACTGTCTCTGTGGATTGTAACGCTAACACTCATACCTCTGTCAGCTGTTGTGCTAGCACCCTGCAATCAAGTATGAAGTATCAAGTAGGATTAAAGGCTGCCTCGTGAATACATCTGCCATAACAGCAAACGTACAGGTGGCTCATATGAAACACGCTGCAGGAAGTTAAGAGTTCCCTGTCTCAGTGAGGAAAGGTGAATCTTTGCATACGGGATGTTTCCTGCTGTCTGTTGTCATCTAGTCACGCTTTTAATGTCTCATCTTCAGTAGGACTGCCTGTTCGACAAGGTAGGACACGTGTATTTACTACATTGAAACATGTATGATATGTGATCTGACTCTTTGTATCTTATGCTATTGTACAAATAAAAGCTTCATGAAATATGAGCTTAAAGTGTGATGTGTTTGTGAAGTGATGGCTTGGATTTACACTGAGCTACTGAAGCACTGTGGTCTAGAGCAGGGGTGCCCCAGGTGCAACTCTGCCCACCATACTCGGATTATTGAGAATAATTAGAGATCTAATTAACATTTTAACCTAATAAAAAAGATTAAACAGCATAAACTTCATCATACATTTTTTAAATATTTTTTTGTTTTGGGTAAACATCATCTGTCTGGCTGTACCAAACCTCACCGTGGGCCCAACTCTGGGCAGCCCTGGAAAATAAAATCAGTTAGTACTGCTGTGATGTTGCTGAGCACCAAGCTACGTTGATACTTTTAGATGCTATCTGTCTCTACTCTACTCTATCTCTACTATGCTGAGAGAAATATTGTACTTCAAATGTAATCAGTAAAGATCAGCCAGTTTGAGAATTCAGAAAGTAAATGAAAGTGTCAAAAGTCAAATTGTTATTTGAAGCAAAGTGGCTCCTTCTCAGCAAATCATGGCACGACTCAAGGTTTCTAACGACCTAACTGGATCAGTCGCAAAAGCACCCAAAGTGAACACACCATCAGAGGATCGATACATCAAGCTTAGTTCTCTGAGAAATAGAAAAGCAACATTGAGACTTTAATCAGCAGCAGTCCTGACCAAAGAAGGCTGTCGATTAGCAGTTTCTAAACCACTTCTCAGTAGGGAAAGCAACGGTGGAGATTTATTGTAAAGAGACGAACACGAGAGGGAATTATACCAGAGCGTTTCAAGCCCACAGTGAAACATGGTGGTGGGAATATTCAAATCTGGGGCTGTTTTGCCTTCTCTGGACACCTGAGCAGAACTGACTCCACCCTGACCAAGTACCACTCCAGTGTTCAGAGACATGTTACACCCTCTGGTTTGCATCTTTTTCAAAGACGATATCATGATTTGTGATGAAAAAAAAAAATAGTATTAAATTCTTAACAAATGCAAAATGGATGTATTGGTGCTCCGGCTCTCTTCCACAATCCAAATTCATGCAGGTTAGGTTAATTGGTGGCTGCCACTCGCCTAATATCAACTGGGACCAGCTCCCGCCTCCTGCGACTCAGCACGGGATAAGCAGGCACAGATAATGGATGAATGTATGTATGCATGTTTATGTCACACTTCGCAAATGTAATTGAAAGGAGCCATTTTGCATAACGATTACTTTTACTTTTGATACTTTATTTGTTCAGATCTATAATTTCTATTGTGGTTTTGTGTTGTTCATTTACCAGTAAAAGATTTCAATCCTCCTTCCACTGCTGCAAGCTGGCATTTAGCTGCACTGCCAGAAAATCTCAAGGACAAATCTGAAGTGGTATAACGAAAGCAGTGACTTACTTTAGTTCTTTCAGCTGCAAAACAAACATTTAAAGCAGGTGCAAGAAATATTTGTTACAATAACAATGGCTCACATGATTAGTTGTATGTGATGAGCTGACAGATTTGCTCAGCTTTTTGGGTTTACAGTCAACAACATTTGTGTTTTGTTTGACTCCCACTGCTCGTCAGCAAAAAAGCTGCAAAAAGGAAACTGGATGAGAGAGGGAGGAGGGTGACATGCAACAAAGGGCTGCAGGTCGGACTCGAACCCTGGGACAAGGCCTCTGTACATGGGACACCTGCTCTACTAACTGAGCTAGTGGGCGCCCCAAGAAATGATTTGTGAAGTGCAAAACTTCACACAACTTTCCATCAGCATGGGGGTGAATATATAATGATTTCATTTTGGATGAACTGGTCCTTTAAACTAGAGAGCCATCTTTTTCTCAGAAGTTAGTGAAGAATAAAACTTGCAGCTAAAAGGAGTTAATATTGGCTTTACTGCAGGACATGTTAAAAAGGTGGCGTTTGCTGCATATCAACTTAAAGGTGACATGTCAGTTTTGTTTATTGCTGGTTTCTGCTGCCCTAAAGTGGCCAAGAAATATTATTGCACATAAAGAATTTTTTACCAATATTGTAAAGGCAACATCAGCCCTGGACAGGTACAGGGTTAATAATGAATGGTCCGAGAACTGGCAAATTAATTCATACCTCAATTATTTTTGTTCAGTGATCCACAGCTAATTATCTCAGCCTGACCTTGCAGTGTAATTGATCACCACCAAACTCAGCCAATACTTCAGAGTAAACTCTGTTTGTACCTTCCTCCCTGTAATTAATCACCGATACAAATATATCAGACATTTAAAAGAACCAGGTAGACACATGGCATTTAGCGATCATATTTATTCCATTCCCGTAACTTGACATTTCTCTGATAAGGAACAACTACAATGATAAAAGACATTTTTAACATTCTGCATTCAATCAATGATTAAATGTCAGCGAAATGAAGTTACACAGATTAATTCTGGACATGTTCATGATCATTTTATACAGTTAGTGAATTATTAATTTACTAAATTAAACCCGTCAACATATGTCAGATAATGGCTTGTTATTTGAAAAGCAAGACTATGATACAGCTACTGCTCGTGCAACTGAAGTCCAACCAATCACAGGAGGCCTTCGTTCACACAGATGGACGGAGCCACTGTTCAGAGATCACATCAACAGTCTTAAGCCAACAAAGGACATACTGTGTACACTGAACCTAAATCATTTAAGAGATGAGCTGACTTTCCGCTTGTCTTTCCGAGTGCTGAGCTTAAGTGGCACAAGAAACCAATGGTTCAAAGCGGCCCTGAACAAGAGGGAAAGACCAAGTGCTTTGGGGGCTGTTTTAAAATAGACAAGAAGACTACAGTGAGATGAAACAACCACAGAGGCAGGGTGGAAGTTTATCAAGAGCCAACTTTATGCTCAGAAAAGAGTCTGAAGCTGAAACTACAGTTTTTGTTGCTTTATCTGAGGTCTACAGTACTTGTAGGAGGCTAAAATCAATTACAAGTACACTGCTTTTCTTTTCCTCTGTACACAAGCATGCAAAGAAAATACATCTTCTGTCCTCTTTCCCTTAACACCCATATATTCAAGCAGATTCCACAGGGATGTTTTTTTACTGGGAAAAGTCATCAATCATTGTCCCAATAAATATATAAGTGGCTCATTTACAGCTGGCTGAGTGTCAGTGGTTGTCTGTTAACATGTCAGGAGTTTTGTTTGCTTTCTTATCTTTTCTGACACAAAGGGAGAAGAAAAGAGGAGAGGAAATGGAGACAGGAAAAGTTTGTTGATTTGCAACTTAGTAAAGACTCAGCCAGCACCTTTGATTCAACTTTACGCCGCAATCTCCTCTCCTCCTCCCTCCACCCCCACCCCCTACAGACACCTCTCTCTTAATTCTCTCCTAGCTTAAGCCGGGCAAACTCGTTGGCAATCTGTAGCGCCTCCTGCATGCACTGCGTGTTCCTGCCTGTGGCCTGGGCGGACATATCCTTGCCGCCTCCTTTGCCGTCCAGCAGGGGGCACAACTCCTGAACCCACTCGCTGGCCTTCAGACCACGGTTGGCCACATCCTGGAAAAACAAGGGGTCAAGGGTGCGGTTAGATGTGTTCTAGGCCCAGCACACTGTACAACTGAATGAACAGGTGTGTTACCTGTGGGACTTGACACAGGCAGGTGATCTTGCCGGCGTCGGGGTCTACAGTGAAGAGCATGGCAGCGGTCTGAGGGGACTGTTTCTTTAGCAGCTTCAGTGACTCATTCAGCGCCTGAGATAGACGAAGAAGTGAAGGATGAAAAAGGAGGAGAGAAGGAGGGGGAGAGTAGAAACAGAGAGAGAAGAAAGAGGAAAGTCTCCTAATCAGCACTATTGATGTCTCAAGGTCAGAATTAATGGGCCACTGAGCTGATTTGGTCCCATGGCAATATAACACAAGGAGATAAGCTATGAGACTGCCTGAGAAAATGTGCAATACTGCAGAGATAAACTGAATTTTAATACTGTTTGCACTCATTTATTTTTGTTCCTGATGCAGATGAAGTCTTGGGGTTTGGATTAAAGTTTTCTTCTTGTATGTATATGTAGGGTCTTGATTCAGCTACATTATTTCAGTCTGTTTTTCAAAACATATGATTTTGGAGGTAGTTTAAAGTCCTCTCACCTTAGCAGAGGCTCCGGTCTCCATCTCCATGATGAGCAGCGGTTGGTTGGGGTTGCTTTCAATCACCTCATTGGTCTTTGCCAGCACTCTGTTCTGGATTTCAGCCTTGTAGTTGCGGTCCAGGTCATCCATAACCTTTTTCAGGCCCTTCAGGGTTTCCCTCATCTCGTCCTTCTGCCACTGGGAGATCACAGCGGTGCCTATTGACTACAAAGAGGACAGACATGTTGACACCACCACACAAAGTTGTTCTGCTGGGATGCTCTTTGCACAGAAATGCAGTTTACCTCTGTCATGTCAGCGATCTCCTTCTGGATGTCCTTGTTCGGGGCTTTCTGCTGCTTCACCTTGTCTCCCAATGCGGACAAAGACTGGTGCAGGGAGTCGGCTTTCCTCTGGGCCTGGAGAATGTGAGACACGGAGGCATGAAACATGGGCAAAGAGCAAAAAAAGAAGCAGAGTGGGGGAAGTGAGAAGGAAGATGAAAAGGCAAAATGGAGAAGAAAAAAAAGATACAGAGGAGGATCAAACAGGAATTGTTGTCTAAAAATAGTAAAGATTAATTTGCCCTCAGGGCCTGGATAGAAGGGAAAAATGCAAAATGCTCCCATCTACCTCCAAATTCGGCAAAAGTAAAAAAAACCTGCTTCATTAAACTTTCATCACCGGGGTGCTTTTTCTTACCAGAGACCCAAATAAGTCATAGTTCCTCAATCTGAGACACATCCTCATTTAATTAGGTTTTTCATTCATGAGTGGCAAGAAAATGTCTGACTATTTGACCATCAATATGCCAAAATAAGTAATCATTTCATTTTAGACAGACGTGCACTGTAGGAATGATTTATCCACATACTTTTCTTGAAATCTTGGCTTAACTCTTTTCTGTGCGAGTGTGGGTGGATGGTCGCATATGAACACAATATTGGAAGCAAGCGCTTGAGGTGTGTGTGTGTGTGTGTGTGTGTGTGTGTGTGTGTGTGTGTGTGTGTGTGTGTGTGTGTGTTGACCTTCTGGGCCTCTGCTCCTGTCACAGCAACAATGCGGCGGATGCCCTTAGCGATGGCCTCCTCTGAGACGATGACAAACGGCGAGGCGTGACCCGAGTTCTGCAGATGGCTGCAGATAACAGAAAGCAACAGCACATTATGAACAGTGTTATACAACTGTGGGAGGCAGCTGAGAGGGAGAGGGGTGAGGAGAAGGAGGAACACGAGCAGGAGAGAAAATATGACAAAACAACAGCGGTAGGAATAAAAGGGGCTCTTTGAAGTGGCTGTAGATTAAAACAGCATCAAAGACAACATCAGTGT
The DNA here is from genome assembly GCF_965226575.1 of Pagrus pagrus. Taxonomy (NCBI): domain Eukaryota; kingdom Metazoa; phylum Chordata; class Actinopteri; order Spariformes; family Sparidae; genus Pagrus; species Pagrus pagrus. The sequence goes on from NC_140194.1 coordinate 24,866,842, forward strand.
ACTCAAGAGGAATATTTTAAAACATTAAGCAGCATAAAATGGTCGGACATGCACCGAAAAAACAAGCTTGATGTAAATGTCTCCTCCTGAGCCAGCTTCAACACCTGTGCACATAAAATACCGCTCGTAAATCATTTTGACTCAGACGGTAAATGAAATTAAATAAAAATTCCTGCTATAATTTATGTAAGAGCAGGGACGTCTTGGCATTCAGGTGAATTTTACAGCCACGAGCAGACACTGCAAAAGTCAGTGAAGCAAGTCTAATCGTTGGATTGAGCTCTACAAAATGTTCCAAGCCTTCTCCGCACAGGGACACGGCCGTCTCACCATGAAGGCCCACAAATCCAATTAATGGTTTCCACTTTACACACCACCACAGGGCACATCTGATACTTCTGAAAACTCCATGCAGATGAAGTCATTTAGTCAGAGACGTCTTTACGTCTCCATGTTTATGAGAGTTATGTTGTTATGTTTCTGCTACTTCAGTCCTTTTCACAAACATTTGAAACTTTACAGAAACGCTATAAACAAAAACTATCATCCTGTGTAATGACACACAGCTACTGTCAGGAGCGTGTAAGTGCAGAAGCAGATAGGCTGAACCGGGATGAAGCCACGTGGCAGCAAAGTACAACAGCACTACAAGCTAGATGAAGCTAACTGTAGCTATTGTACCTCATCGGCTAGACTTTTTGAGTGAACACAAAAATTCATGGAAATTAAATTGAATTTAATTCAATTTAATAGCATTATGTTTCTTTATGCTTAATAAAACAAATGACAGACAAAGTCACAGTCTGATCTTGAAATCAACTGTGACCAAACAGGCATTTACTACGTTTGGCTTCATCAGGCACAGCTGAAATTAAATATTGCACCCATAACTTAATGGCCCAATGGCAATATACACTCAGATACTGAGGATAATATTGTTATCTTTGCTGTGATATTTTCTGAAATTAGGTCGTCTCTGCTTTAGACTTACATCTAAGACAGAGAACAAAAAGTATGAATTTCACAGTGTGTTTTTATTTCCCACATCTCTTTTCCGAAAACAAAAATCTGTCACACCTGACATTTGGGATTATAAATGCTTCATTGTTGAACCAGGACTATTCATAAACAAGATGTAAATGTTTTGTTGTCATGTAGTTTTGCAGAACTTATTTGGTCAATCCAACCAAACGAAAATGCAGAGTATCTATTTGCACCATGACGGACCAGTTGGTATCCTCTGTCACAAGTAAGCAGAAACTAAATGAGGTATCATACTCACGTTCCACCACAAAACTCAATAGAGGTGAGAGAACCAGCAGCGCTCTCGGGGTCCTTCAGCAGCTCCTCAACGGGGATACCAATAGACACAACTCGGACAGGGTCGGGGTAGGTCTCATCGAATACGGCACGCAGACCCTGAATGGCCTTTGCTTGTGCAAGAGGGGCTTCCATGGCATAAACCGGCTGCAGAGAGCAAAGTATTGGAGAGAAAGCACTGTCAACTGAGGGTTTAGATGGAATTTGTATTCATATCTATTACCAGATTGAAGTAAAAGAAAAATCCAATGTTATAAAAGAGGCAAGGCCATGTATAACATCAATCAGGTTTGAAAGTTCAGTAGTAATATTTCTTATTTCTTTTTCAGGGAGGCCAGAAGATGTTTAGTTAGTTCATCAACATCATTAAGATAAATACAAAGACTTGAACTATCTTGTGTGTGTTCCACTGACCTTGGCTTCTCTTATCAAGGCACAAGCGATCTCCTCAGTCCGCCGGACCTCCCCTGTGCTCAGGGCACCTTTAGCAGTGAAGTCAAAGCGTAGGCGGTCGGAAGCGACCAGTGAGCCCCTCTGGTCTGCTTCCCCCAAAACCCCCCGCAGGGCGAAGTTTAGGATGTGTGTGGCGGTGTGGTTGCTCATGATGGGCCTACGACGAGCCTGAAAATAATAATAATTGTTGGATAAACAAATCAGAGCTTAATCCAGAGCCAATAAACCAGACAGAGCACAGCAAAATATCCTGAAGATGTGTCTTTTAACTGACCAATAATGAACAATATCATTTATGTAGTATTCTACATATGTTCTCACCTCATCTAAACGTATGGTGACCTGGTCTCCAACCTTCAGCGTGCCATAGACCGTCCCCACATGGAGAACGTACCCTCCTCGGACCTGTGTATTCTTCACTGTGAACTCCATCCGCTGCAAATAAACAAAGACGGATGGCGAGACAACGTGGTTAGACATGTTTTTTTTCTTGCTGATGCATTGTGTGTTTCGTTGTAGCATTTGGAGATTAGATTTACATATATTAAAACTCGTGCTTCAAAATGCCAGAAGTGCTTTGATGATGTCAAACATGGAATAGAACATTGAGTCTTATCAAGGCAGAAAATGTTCCCTTCAAAATTTTTTGAAATCAATATCATGACGAATACAAAAGACTGACATCTGAATAGACATCTTGACAGATGGTCTTCTGCAAACTGTGATATGAATGTGTTTTCATGCCGATCAGGTTCTCACCCATGAGACAGATGAGAGCAACTTATCATTTTTCACCTATTCTCTTGTCCAAACTGTTATTTTGTTTGGCAGTCTCTGTCGACTGGCAGACGGGGTTTTTTGCCTGCAGGCATTATTTCCACCAACTATCAGAGCCATCAGTCCAGCAGCCCTGATTCCAAAAAAGTGCGGAGGCTGTAGAAAATAAATAAAAACAAAATGCGATGTTTTGCTTTTCTTTTTTTTTTTTTACCTATATGAGATTGAATACAGTACCTGGACATTGGACATTGTTTTACCTGCAATGTGATCACTGTGTAGTTTTGGGAAAAAGCAAATTACACTCTGAAAATGAACCTAATGAGGGCTTTCTAATGCCTCAGACCTCATGATTATTTTATTTTATAGCTACTTAAGCATTTTATTGTTTCTATACTTGTCCTCGTGTTTTGTATGTATTTGTATTTGAATGTACCCGCTGCTACGATAACCTAATTTCCCTTCAGGGATTTATAAAGTTATCTATCTTATCTATCTGATGTTCTCAAACAGCGTCAGTGGAGCTCATTAAAAACCACTGAGAAGCACACACACATCCACTTACAACTTTTTCTCATTTCAACACTTACATCCCCTGTGCCGTCGTCCTCTCTGAGCATGTAGCCCTCGTCAAATGTCTGTCCACCCTGCTCAGCGTAGAAGGATGTCTGGTCCAGCAGCACACCGCACTCCTGACCTGTGGTCACTTCATCACAGAAGGCGCGGTCACGGCGCAGGGCCAGCACTGTTGCTGAGGTCTGCTCAAATTCTAGACATGCAGACAGGATGATGGTTAGTGCGTGAATGTCCTGAAGATTCAGCCACTGAAGCTCAACTTTGAGTCTGTTGTGAGAGTTGAAATCACTGACCGTATTTGCCGTCTCCATCAGCAGTGTATTTGTATTTGGGAGAATCATCTGTGGCGGGTATATTTTTGTTTCTCAGGTCTTCAATGGCGTAGATGTCCAACATGATGTGGTCCTCGTCTCCTGCGCCCTTACCCTGGGACTTCAACTACACACACACACACACGCACACGAACAGTGTTGTTGGTTTTTTTCCAAAAATAGCATACAAGGCAACAACACTAGAGTGCAGAAGTGTGTGCACTTTCACAAAAACATGGTCCCAGCCACTTGTCTAATGATACTAAAATTTCCACCTGTACAATCTAATGTGACTCAACACATCATCCTATCTTTGTAAAGCTTGCAATGATCAGTCTGTGTTCTCACCCTCTAATGTTCATACTCTTTGAACCCACATCTCTCTGACAATATCAACAAAAGCAAAGTTTGCAAGCTTCACAAAGGATTTACTGCAAGTCTATTGTGTTGTATAAATTAGATTGTGCCTAATAAACTTGAGTCTATATGACAGGATAAGGAAGAAATATAAAAGCATAGTGTGTCGACTCCCCCATCTGGCAGGGAGCAGACTGTCTAATCATCATGTATATGGGCAGTTCATTGTGATGTGTTGGACAGCAGTCTGAATCTGCATAAAACTAGAAAATAAATCAATCGCTTTGCAAAATCAAACAACAGGGGATTAATATGGTGCTGTAAAGTAGATAAAGGTTTATTTAAACAGCAGGTGCATGGCTACTGATTCTAACTTACAGTGCAATACTAAACAGCGCTGACGCAAGGCAAAATGACATACCCCTGGGACACAAACCACTGTTCAGTGAAGTTTCCACTCACAGAAAAGTCTGGCCAAATTCAAACAATCAGTAACCATTTCCTCCACCCCTCCTTCCACCTCCTCACCTGTGCTGCCTTCTTCTCTTCTTCGAAGGCAGCCAGGTCCACGGCCATGCCTTTCTCCTCTGCGATGAGGGAGGTCAGGTCCAGAGGGAAGCCGTATGTGTCATACAACAGCCATGCCGTGTCACCTGGAGACACAGACATCAAGAGGAAAAAGGAGAGGTGTTTGTCTGAAGCAACAATGACAAACAGCTTATTTTCAGGAAGACGGATGGAAACAGACATCTAAAACAAAGATTACAAAGCTAATTTAAGATAAGTAGACACACAATGTTTATACTGTCAAACTGTGTCTGTAAGCAAGAATACAAAAGTGCAAAGAGTGATGGAATAAATGGAGTGATTAATATAAGGATACTTTATCCTTTTAGCTACATTGGCGCCAAAATCCACCTACAATTATGTACAGTATCCCCTATACTGTTGGTGGTGCAAAAAAACAGGACAGCAGGTGCCTTTTTTGGGCATGTAAAGTATATATTGACTTGATATCTCCCAATCTCTTTTTTTGATGTTACTATTTCTACATGTAATCAGATTACATGTTGCTGCTCCAGCCCAGTGCTTTAGTGTGCTAGAACAAAGTTGCAAACTTTGTGAACTGCGGATAGTCCCTACAGATGCCTTCACTGCCACAGAGCTCTTCTCTCAGGCTCTTTCTCATGGCTCTGAATTTTAAAAAATGCATATTTGGAGCTCCCACCTTCATTATTCATTAGATGAGGGTTCTTGCAGGTCCCTGCACTACAACATTGCACTGGCACGGACAAAAAAAGATCCATTTCAGAGTGTAATATCAATGCTGATGACCTCTTTGTTTGCACCTCCAACTACATGGCAGATTGGTCACCGTGTGAAAGAATATACATGACATGTTTTTATGTACAGTATATGCATTTATTAATGTCTATATACTGTACAGCGTGCTTAGATTTATATTTGACAGAGATGATGATTTGTACATATTTAAACAGTGTTTAAACTATAAAATATAGAATATATATCTTCTTGGTGATGCCTCAAGACTACTCCTGCCAACTATAAATGTTATTCTTATATAATGATGAAGCCATTATTTTGATCAATAGATGGGTAGTTAGATGTGGAAAGCTCAAAGTCACAAGTGTCGTTTCTGCATTTCCAAAAATCCAAGGACGCTGTGTTTGACTTGTACTTTGGCACTGGCAGCAGGACACAACAATTTGTCCATTTTAAATATTGAATACGAAAGATTTGAGACATCACGTATGATGGTCAGACACATGAGTCAATGAAGGAGAGAGACCAATCTACAATGCCAACAAATGTATTCTTATGGGATTAAAAGAAAAAAAGAAATGGAAGGAGGGAGTGACAGAGGAAAAACTGAAAAGAGTAAGTGCTGTGGGTGGTGAGCAGTGAAATGAAGTAGAGTAAGGTTTAGAGGATGACTTTTAGATAACTTAATATGCAGATTGATATTTAAATACATATGAAAAACAAAGGTAAAGGTGTTAGCTCGACATGTAAACGGTAAGCAGACTTGCATTTCTATAGCACTTTTCCAGTCTACTGACCGCTCAAAGCGCTTAACAACACTCGTCACCCAGTCACACACACATTCATACACTGATGCAAGGTGCCAACTGCACATCCTGCTCAATCATGCTTCGACATGCAGCCAGGGATTCGAACCAACGACCTTCCGATTGCTGGACGACCCACTCTCACCCAGTGGTGAGTGGTAACGCTTCACACCAAGCGTGTCTCACCTGGGATGATCTTGCAGTCTCCCAGACTCATGATCTTCCTATCGAGGATACGGCGTCCCCTGCTGAGGGTTTTGAGGAATTGCACTTCCTCCTCGTTAATAATGTCTTTCACCATTTCTGGGTCTTTCTTCAACTCTGGGAAGGCATCACCCTGAAGAGTGAGAGTGAAAGAAGACAGGGTGAGAGAAGGATGGGAAGGAGAAGCAGAGAGATGAGATGGGAGAATAGAAAAGTCAAAAGAAGAATAGTAGAGAGGAGATGGAGTGAGAAAGAAACTCAGATGTCACCATTTAAATCACTTGTTGTGAAGTAGATGTAAGAACTTATTATTGTGTTCATTTTTTAAGATTTTTTTTAAATCTCACCAGGGACTCGACCACCACATCCACCAGAGTGGCGAAAAAGCCTTTCTGAGCTTCAAGCTTCTCATGGGAATAACGGACAGCACGACGCAGGATCCTCCTCAACACATAGCTAAACATGGTGGAAACAACAAAACATTATGATGTAGTATAGAACAGTTCAGTGTTGCTCATACACAAAAATTACAGCATTGTGTGCTCCACTGGCTACAGATAGTGTCTACGCTTATATTATTTTAGCTTTGTAATTCCCTCTTTTTTCTTGCTCTAACATGTCTCACCCTCTTCCTGTGTTGTCAGGCCGACCGCCATCTGATAGGGCAATGGTGATGGTGCGGGCGTGGTCAGCGAGCACACGGTAGGCCATGTCAATACCGTCAGCGTCCTCAGCACCTACTTTACCGGTGTAGGGTCGAGCACCTGTACCCTGAAATTAAATAATATTTTAAATGTTTATTAGATCAGTGGCTCCCAACCTTTATTTTTTTCTGATGTATGCCCCCAGCCTTTCATCACCACCACCACCCACCATGCCCAAAATGGTTCAACTGGGTGGTGTTTAAAGGTCTCACTTCAGCAGATATTGTACAGACATTTTTTATACGTGGTAAGGTGATCTTAGAATTATTTTTTGTTAAGGGTAGGTCTCTTTCTGCAGTTGCAGAAATGGTTAATGTTTAAACCATGCATCTAGCTTGCTTGACTTCATGATCATCTGAAATCTGATGATCTTACTCAAGCACATGTTGTTAATATATTATAACAGACTCGGGTCAGTGGGAGGTGTGTCCTACAGTATGCAGAAGACCTACCTAGGCTTAGTCTATTGGATATTGTGACAGTAAATATACTAAAGATCATCCTCACCCATTTCTAATCTTTTTTTCTGTTTATTATCCTCCTAAACACAAAGTGAAGTAGTTATTCTTACTGAATCACAATTTGTTTCTTATTATATTTTTGACACATACGCTTGGTTAGGAATCACAGCATTATATTTATTATGTTTCTTACACCACCTCAGGAGGGGATTTGGACCGCATTGCTGCTGCATAAGTCCATTATGAATATAGCTTTTACCAATACAGCATTTTAACACACAAGTACAATCACACAGCAGAGACCATTGTGGTTACCTTGAACCGTACGATAAAACAGCAAATGATTGGATGGCTGGGTGTTCTACTTCTCTACCAGCAAGAATTATTACAGCTAAAAAATGCAAATTGTCTAATGGCAAAAAACAGACATTGACAAAAAATTGTCAAGGAACCAGATGCTTCAGGCTCTTAAGTAAATTAGTCTGTGACCTCATCAGACCTGCGATATTCTGCATTAAAGTGTACCGGCTTGAAAGTGCAGGAGCTGAAAAGTATGACTTCCATTCAGTTACACAAATCTGGGGTATTTCCGTACCTTCTGAATGGCTTCAAAGTACGGGATGAAGAGGTCAGTGTCATAGTTGGACATCTTGTTCTGCAGGACGGACACCAGGCGCTCCAGACCCATCCCTGTGTCAATGCTCTTCTTAGGCAGAGGCTTCAGCTCAGTCTCAGACTCTCTGCAAAAACAGGATCACATGTTAACTGATCAGTATATGAATGTATGGACTTTTGACAGGTAGACTTGCAGATGGAGCTGGAGTGCATGTGCTGGAAACATGATTTGTTTAGGAGTTTGCCTCTTCAGTTTGTTAAAGGAGGATCGAACAGTTTTGTTTGGTTCAAGTCAAATTTTGGATTATTTTGGATATTCTATTTTTATCACAACATTATTTCTGTCCTGGTCTTCTGCCAATCAAATACAAACATGTCAAACCAGATTAAGGTTTTACACATCCTAGTAAACAGGTTTCTTGTTTCTATTGTAGAGCTCAGATGATGATAAGGTGTGTCCAAATTCCATCAGCTGATCAAAATTTATGGGCAGGCTCATGTCATCACAAAGCCAGTGATCATTTGAACATTCTTTATATAGTCCACTGACCAGGTTACAGGCCTGTATGCAGAGCAAGTTTGTGAGTGTTTTGTTCACCTAACTGATGATCAGAAATAGCAGCAGAAAAATAACTATTCAGTTTCCTTGTAAGAAACATGAGCAAAAACATTTCGAGCAATCGCCTGCATGGAGGCTAAAATCAACTCTATGAACACTTGATTTAGTTTGGTTTTAGGTTTGTCTGTTTGGTTTGAATTGGTTGAGCTGTTGTGTTCCTGCTTCAACTAATAATCACTTATTCCTAATGAGTTCTTCGTGATATCAGAGAACATAAATAGACGCATAAACAGCCAGTAAAACTGCCTGACTTGCCGTGAGTCAGCAGGTCCATGTGACGCTGATGTTGCAGGAAGACAAGAACTGTCCATTGAATTCATTAGCCGTCACTCCATATGCTTTAATGCTTACAGCTCTTTGTTCTTTTGTTTTTAATGACTTGTTTTGCCTCAAAACCATGACCATGAGTTGTTAGCATGAAGGTACAGACAAACACAATGAACCACAAAGATTTAACATTTTACCGACAATGTGGCTGGAGAAATAAATTAACTTCTTTGTTTATTCTGTTACAAATGGTCCACACAATGCTAGAAACAGAGATACAGTAGAAACATCTACCTCAAAAATCGATTAATTAGTGCAGACAGACTGTAGATATAAAATCTTTTAACAGACCCTCATTAGTGTCTCTGTGTTTGTCTGTTACCTGTTGAACTGGATGAACACCAGGTTCCAGATTTCCAGAACATTGGGATCGTCCATGTTCACCAAGTGAGAGGCGTCCCTTCCTCCAATGCGGTCGTAGTGGATCTCACTGCAGGGGCCACAGGGACCGGTGTCTCCCATCTCCCAGAAGTTATCCTTCATGCTGCCGGGGAGGATACGAGCCTCCTCCATCCTAAAGAACGACACATGAGCAGATAGAGAGGATCGAATTACAATCAATTCTATTGGAAGGTAACAATGAGGTTGTGTGAAACTTTGTTTCATGTATGAGGTCTAAAAAGAGGTGGAGTCATGGTGAGGGAGAGAATCTTCTAGGCCGTTGTTGTAGGCAGTGAGGTGGCTCAGTGGGACTGGGGGAGGAGTACGCAGTTCCACAGGAAATGATCACACAACATCACCCAGTTACTTCAAACAGGCCCACACAAACAGTAGACATTCTGCAGCATTCATGCAGAGCTAAAAATACAAGATCTATGACAAAGAGCTGTAAATGATTTGTAAAGGAGGGATCGGGTCCTCCCAGGAGATAAAAAAAAAAAGGAAATCCCAGCGGGCAGTCATTATTAAAAGTTGCTTAGAGAATCCCTTAAGGAAATGCTCACCCTAGGTCGATCCAGATCTGTTTGCACTCCAGGTCGGGCTCCAGGCCTGCTTCAGCGCTACCCCCGAAGTAAGTCACATAAAGACGCTCTATGGGAATTCCAAACTCCTGGGTCAGCAGATCCAAGGCCATCTTACAGGCCAGTTGCTGCAGAGCGAGGTGGGAAGATGAAAAGAGACAGAGAGGACAACAAGCCAGAAGCGTAAGAGAAAGTATCTCCAGTGTGGTGAAGAAAAATAATTGTTTATGATTCTAAATCAATACACAAATCAATTATTGAACATAAATGATGCTAGTTTCTGAATGGTTTCTCCAAACTGAATCAACGTGTCGAACAGGTCAGAAAACACAGACCTACAAACATACATAGCCATCACGTGTGGCTGCCATGTTAGAGGAAAAATAATCCACAGTTAGGATGCATTTCAGATGTAATATTTTCCTGGGGAAGAGATGGCCATTACTTTCAGGCTCCTACTGATAGTTTTTAATTACGATTTTTTTAGTTGATCTGTGACCGCAGAAGTCATATCTGAGTTGTAAAAAAACAAAACAACACACGTAACGTTCTGTATCACCTCAGCACAAAGAAAGTCATCATTTTTAATCACACTAGATCAAGCTTTAACTAACAAAACAACTCACTCAACCACAGTAAGGACAAAAGATTATTGGGGTTTAAGCATCAATCGGATCATTCTGTATATAGATTACCACTTTCTCTTCATATCAAAATAAAGAGCACTACAGCAGATGAAGTAGGGCTAGAACAATAAATCTGCCAGGCCAAAATATCGACCAATATATATATATAAAATTTAGGAAGACAAAAACAGCGTAACACCTTGAAGTAGTCCCCAAAGGACCAGGAGCCCAGCATCTCGAAGAAGGTGTGGTGGTAGACATCTTTACCCACGTCGTCCAGGTCGTTGTGTTTGCCTCCTGCACGAATACACTTTTGGGTGTTGGCAGCACGCTGCAGCCTGGCCATGGGGTGGGACGGATCGATGGTATTGAGGAAGATGGGCTTGAACTAAATGGGATGCACAAGAAGCAAATTTATGAGTTGTGTTCTATTAAAAGTTTGCAACAAGAACCTCATAATTTCAACAGAGTCCAGATGTTGTGAATGTTGGGTATGTCTAAAAGAGCCAGCCTGAAGGACAGAGGTACAGATAGTAGTTGAAGACTTGGAGACACATAGATAGTGTACCTGGTTCATGCCAGCATTGGCGAAAAGCAGTGTGGGGTCATCCAGTGGGATGGTGGCTGACGAGTGGACATACTGGTGCTCATGGCGACGGAAGAAGTCAATGAACTTCTCGCGGATTTGAGCTGCACTCAAAGAGGAGTCCATTCTGAATCAGCTCTTCGAACAAAAACACACAACAGAGGAAATTATAGACTTTAACCATCAAGCATGTTGAAAAGGGCAACTCTAGTGGGTAGTTATGGACATGGAGCGTTTAATTATGCTCCGTGTCCAGTAAAATTGTTGTGACCGTGTCCCAAAGTGACAACATCAACACTGCTATGTAACTTACTAGTACAGCTAACAGCATGGCAAATAAAAAGACAGAGACTAATCTGAACATGGGGTAGCAAGGCCTAGGTATAGGGGCAACATACGGAAGACATACAATTTGGTCTGGTTAAAGAAAACCGTTCTAAAAATTGATTAAAACATCCAAAAAGTTACACTGTTGTTGAAATTTCTTTTATTAAAACCAAAAATGTTGCTTTTTCTCTGTTTGAGTTTATTGTATGTTAATAACTGCAAAGACAAAAGCATATCGAGTGTGGGCTCCCACTGTGCACTTCTTCCTAAATGTGATTCTGAATCTAATGTCAAGATTGGACTGAGCCAGCGCTTACTTCAAGGGATGGGATTTCTGCAGAGCACAGCCTAGGGGAGTTAAAGACTTAGTTGCCTTGTCAAACCAGTCATGTCAGTCAAACCTGGTTGAACTTCCATGTGATAAACAATGACATGAACATGAACATTGGTTGGTGCTCTTCTGTCACAGTGTGGCTTCTGCACCTCCCAGGTTATCTAACAAGGTTACCAGTGGCACTACAAAACAGTTTTTAGATTACCACAGTGAGGAACATTACTACTTAAGTAATTTGGTCTTGTTTTTTTTTTCTCATTTCCATATCCCTTTGTAGCCACCACTCAAGTCAGTTGGTAGGGGGCGTGTCCTGACAAGCTGCCTTCGCAGAGATGCTCTACTCTGTAATTTCCCTTCAACAAATTGGCCGTTGGCTCTTCTCATAAAGCAACACCAACTCAGGAATCCTGTGAGGCAGCTAATGTAAGTCGTGTCACGCTGCAGGGCACTGCTTTTAACGGATTCTGATGGAGCAGTTTCAGAGCTGAATGTGTTCCAACACAGCACTGGTATATTACTTCAGTGCGTCCTCACTGGAACATTCAACCTACAGATGATTTCACTTTTGTCAGGTTCTTTGTATCATTTTATAACACAAAATACAACTTAACAACAGCCATAAGACTTGATAAGCAATCACTTTTTGATGTCACCTGACATTGCATGAAGCAAAATTTAAGCCTTTACATACCCAATTGAGAATAATTTAGGACTTGGTTTGGATAACCATGTGCCATAACTTGGTATCAACGGTAAGTCTTTACCAAAAGGCAGCACAGTTTGATTCCCATCAGTGAATTCATTGTGTTAACTAGCAAAGGAAACCACACAGCTGATGCCTTCAGCTCTCCGGGGCTCAGGAAGCAGACGGTAAACAACCACTGTCCCTATCCTGACTACCAAACCACCCAACTGACAACCAGAGAAAGCAGACTCATGTGGGTAATGGGATGGAAATTTTTAGCCTCTGTGAAGAGTTAAAATAAATAACAGTGTGTCAGAGGAGACTTCATCAGCAAGACAGAAAACAGGATACAATAGCGGCTAGAGTGACAAAGGGGAAATTGTGGGCGAATTGTGCAAATGTAAGGCTGCAAATAAGGACACAAATAAGGAGGACAAGTTGGTCCTTACTTGTTATCACTAAGCTAAGGTGGGTGATAAATGCTGAGATTTATGTCCACTGTATCTAACTGTAAGTTAGTCCGTGGAGCAGGCTGTGTTTTGTCTCCAAAGCTTGGCTAAGTGATTTCTATCATTTGGGGGACTTTTAGTGAGCACAAATAAAGACTTAAATGAGATATATCCGCAGGTCTTAACACTAATGTTACAGTAATTCTCAGAGGGTTAATTTACTTCTCTCATGCTGATTAAAACCAGTTGTCCCATGCCACCTTTAAACCTCTGCTGTAAACAAGCGCACAGGGTATTGGACCATAAAATAGTGGCATTTACATCAACATAGACGACACCATTACTCTCAGCCTGTTTCTAAAAAACAGCTTGTTGCATTATCAGATCGTCAGCTGAGTGTAAACTGCTATGTTGGGCAAAGGCATTAGCTTGACAAGCTGACGTTAGCAAGCTAAATCTTAGCTAGACAGGCTACCTCTATATAGTCAACCTGAGAGAGACATTTTAACACACAGCTCTAACCAAAAGTCTACTTTACTGAATGGTACATTAAACGTTGTTTAGTCTACTATAACCTGAGAAAGTGATAATACTCACAGAAGTCGCTATTCTCGCAGAATGAATCAGTAACAGCTCCCAAACACACTGCTTTAGCCCACGCCGCTCGACCAGAAAGACAGTGCAGAGCTACTGGACACGCCCACGGCAGCCGCCCATTGGTCAGGCCACACCGGTACGTCGACAAATCTTTATCTCTATTGGACAAGCCTACTGTCAATCTTAGCCGAGCCCGCCACATCAGTGGTACCAACTTCCCTGACTCGGCTGATGCAATTGAAAAGACACCGGTGTCACTAGAGATACTTGCCCTGCTTGTTAAAGAAATGTGGTGGAAACATATTCGTCAATAAAAATAAAATTAGATCTTATGTTAATAATAATTTATAGTTGTTATTTGTATTAGTTTGTGTCTTTAGGTTTTAGCCCATTCATTATGAGACGTACAACCAAGTTTGCGATATTTTGTGATTTTGTGACATAATAATCATGATTAAATATTATTGCTCATTACTGCAGCCACACACATATGAGATTTTCTATCTGATGTAGTTTCATGTAATGCCACGCAATAGCGGAATCATTTTCTCTTGTTGTTGTGTTTCCGGCGGACATATTCAGCGGCGGACTAGTTCACACGCTGCTGTTTGGTTCATTACATTTCACTGCACCATGCCGACTGACACCAAACGTGTTCGCGGCCCAGAAGTGTCTCAGAGCCCGTCTCTGTTTCTGTGCGCGCCGGCGGGTGCTCTCCCGTCGCACTGCCCCAGAGCGGACGGTCGGCAGCGGGATCAGGTGGACGTCCGGCCCGTCTTTGTCCGCTGCGGGCTGGTGAGCCAGGCTAAAGGGTCCGCGTACATCGAGGCTGGAAACACCAAGCTGATGTGCTGCGTTTACGGCCCCAGAGAAACCGAGAGGAAAGATGAGACCGACATGAAATGTGGAAGGTATGTAGTGATTTTTTAAATCTATTCATTCAATTTATTTGACTCGTGATTTATTGACAAATGACTGTGTAATTTATGTGACCAGCAGCATGTTAACTCATATTAGCAGGCTTCAGATGGACAACTGTCAGTTGAGTGATCTTCAACTTATTATCAAGATGTGTCAAGACAAACTGAAACATGTAACATAAAACTAAACAACAGGGGTTGAATGGCCAAAATTACATCAGTGGAAACTAGACCAAGTAATAATTATTCACATATTACACATAAATAAACCCTGGTCTGACCAAAGTACTTTTGTTTCTGTCAACTTTAAAGGCCGGTAAGAGCTTCTGGCTGCATTATATTCCAGGTGACATCTTGTCACCACCATTTAAATAAAATAATTGAAAAAACGAATAGAAATATTTTCATTTAAAAGTGGTTATAACCTGTAGCATCTTTACCATGTACTGTTATTTATTATCATTTTGAATCATGTGAGTCTGAACTGGGTTTAGCTGGGTTTGCCCTCAAGTGTCCACATCCCTTCTTCATGTTATCCCCTTGAAGTGAACAATGATGTTTATGTTGCTGTGATGGATACTGTAGAAAGAATACAAAACTGTCTTTCTCTGTCTGTCCAGGTTGACGACTGACATGCGTTTCGCCCCATTTTCCTGCCTGGAGAGGGGCTCCTGGATTCAGGGAAGCCAGGACAAAGATTTCTCCCTGATGCTGCACGAGAGTCTGCAGCCAGCCGTGTGCCTCCACAAATATCCCCGCTCCCAGATCGAGGTCAACGTGATGGTTCTTGAGAACAGCGGCTCAGTTCTGGCCCACGCCGTCACGTGCGCTTCTCTCGCTCTAGCAGATGCAGGGATCGAAATGTATGATCTGGTACTTGGTTGTTCCATTCGCCAGGATGGCACCTCTTACGTGGTTGACCCTACTTACAGAGAGGAAAACAGCTGCAGCTCAGTCAGCAGCGAGAACCAGGGCGGTCTGACTGTGGCGTTCCTCCCCAGCCTGAACCAGATTTCTGGGCTGCAGTCAGATGGAGAAATGGCAGAAGAGACTCTGACAGCTGGGGTTCGGACCTGCATTGAGGGATGCTATAAACTGTACCCAGTCATTCAACAAGCTCTGGCCAGAGCGGTGCGCAAGGCTGCCCCCCCGCCATCAGAGAGCTGAGAGACTCATTAGCCAAAAACTGTTTTTTCATAGTTTTCTAGTTCTGTTTCCAATCCTTACTTTCACAACAAGACCTATTTTTCTATGTTGGCTATAATGTGCTGTAAGTGAAACTTGATAACACAGACTTCTGAATTTTCTTATTAAATAATTTAACAGTGTGCTTTGGGCTTGAAGCTTTTTCTTGACATTGGAGAATTTTACTAACATTGGAAAGGGAAATCAGATTTCTTAGCTGGTATAGTTCCTGAATGTATTGTCATGATGCAACCTACTAAATGCAAAAAAACAAAATAAATTCACTCTTTTTCAAATGGTCAGACTTTATACGAACATCCCAGTTAGATGTACTAACAGGAGGTCTCAACACAGTCGTGCTGTTGCTCTGTCATTAGCTTTGCTGCAGGTTAAGGTTGAAAGCCAGGCCACATTGTCCTGCTGGTTGGGCCAATGCCATCGGGGAGTGCCAGTGCCATGAGGGGGTGTACTTGGTCCACAGCAGTGTGTGGATGGGTGGTGTGTGTCAAGTGGCATCCACATGACTGCCAGGACCCACGGTTACCCTGCAGAACATTGCATTGTAACGAGATAATCAGTGTTATTTGTCCAGTGGTTTTATTGTTTTAGTTGATCAGTGTATGTTGCATCATCATGCTATCACCTCTGATCACACACTGGGCAGGAAAATATCACATAAACAACATTTTGTTTCTATATCTTAATTGATTTTCTCCTAAACATGCTCACATACAACAGACAATATACAGTCGATCATAAATGACCAAAATGGAAGGAGAGGAGCCAGGGAGGATTAGGTTAGGTTAGGTTCCTACTAATGTGCCCTTTAATCTAGAGTTTGAGATACTGAAGTACAAACTTTCGGCCACAGGGTGGCAGTAAATGAAAGATCCTGTTGGTGGCCACAGGATGGCCGCTGTCTGAACATTTTGGTGACCTCGGTGGTGACCTCGGTGGTGACATCCACTGGTGCCCGAGAGTGGATTGATGACCTCATAAGAGTATTTTAGGATACTTTATTCTTATATATCAACTTTCAACTTCACTAAACTTTTCTGTTTTTAATGATCCAACTGTATGATGAATGACATTTGTGTTATATCCGACCTGTTTTTACAGACAGTGTATCCAACACATGTTTATAAAAGAAAGCAGTTGGTTTAATTTGCTTTAAGGTCATGACACTCAAGTGTGTCTTTGGAGCAGGACATGGGAGAAAAGTTTAAACTCAGGGTGAAACACAAACATAAAGCCTGAATGTTCAAGGCTAAAAGCCAATCTTTTATTTGGCTTTATTCCAGTTGAATCCAATGAATCTTGAACTGATTCTGAACTTGCTTGTGTTGCAAGGAAACTAGATACCCCGAAGGAAACTGACGTAGACAGGGCCAAAAGTGCCTTTGTGAGTCATGCTGTTCTTAAAGATGAGGAACAGGAAGACAAGTGGGCAGGAGGAATGGTGGGAGGGGGTATCTATGGATTGTCACGTTGAATCAGACTTCGATGTGTGCCACTCCCAAACAAAATTTGCAAAATTTCCCTAAGGTCATCTTCTGGATTTGTAGTGATAGAAGGACCACAGGAAGCTGTATATTCAGCTGCACCTGGTACTAACGTTTTATTGTAGGAATCTCTACACATAGTCATTACCTTCAGATTCTGCTTCTGGGTGGTACATAATTAAGTATTTAAACTTTAGCACAGTTAGTTGCTGTGAAAGTAATGAAGAGAGTTGCCAGTAATACAATGAAAACTTACATTTTAATGAAGACACGGTCAAACCCAATGTGTGGAAGAATCCAAGACCTCACCATGTGAAGTGACCCTCGGCCAAGTTGTACATGACCCAACATCAACTGCAGTTTAGGATAATGGAGCATTAACCTTTGTTGGCTCTAATAGTGTAAGTTCTGCTTTAGCTTCTGGTTCAGAGAGGGCTCTGAAGTTAAGACCAAAAGGGCAACAACCGAATTTGTCCTTTCTGTCCCTCATCGTGTGTGTGTGCGTGCGTGCGTGCCTGTGTGTGTTAGGAGAAGATGCAGAAAGAGACAAATGAGGTTTATTGCACTTTTAGTCCTTGTTTCATATCGTGTCACTCTTCTGACACTTTGGTGTGATCGGGAGGCTGAGGTCAGCCAAAGACCTCGTTTTCCCGAAACATGACCATCCCAGCATTCCACAGTTCAGTATGATACTGATACACACACTGATTCCAGTCAGACAGATTCACTTCTCCAGAACACATATTTACTCAGCAAAGTGCTCTTCTGCTTTTAATCAGTCAGGGGTTTGTAACAGGACTTGTTTTAACTGGCGTTGCGAGCACAGTTGCATACAGTTGGTGTGGCACACATGGAAAGAAAGACTGTCAAAGATGTGGTCTAACCTGATCCTACACTGTGACAACAGTTGTATAATGTCCTTTGTCTGAGAAAATAAATTCAAATGACTTTACTCTGGCTGGCCTTCCAAGAATCCAAGTCTGAGGTCACGAAGTGGATATCGACAGAAGTGAGAGTTGACTACACGGAGAGGAACATTTAGTTGCCTCTGCTGCATCATATTTGACCCTTATTCTTATGTAAATACAATTCTGAATTGCTGTAATATCAAATGTCCATGCCTAGATGGCCATGGATTGAATTACTGTCAGTGAGAGAATCTAGCTAGCTGACATTTAAATAGAAAATTTGATGTCTGTTCTATGAATGCTGCTTTCACAAAACGTCCACATGACGAGGACCACTGAACGCCTCAGCGAGCACATAAAGGCAGCAGGGTGCAGATGTCGTCTTGATGTGTCTCCTGTTCACAGCAGAAGCAGAAGAGAAGAGACTAAACACGTGAAGGATGTCCTGTAGATGATACAGACATGTCTCATTCACTCAGGACTAAGTTTTCACTGAGCAACCATAATGAAGTCATGTGGATGTGTGTCTTCGGCTTAGTCACTAAGGTATGTATATAGTACTTTATCACTTTATGAGTCTCAGTGAAAGTGTGTGAGTGTGTGTAAATAAAAAAGCTGTCAGTGTACGTCACCATTATAGCACAGTACTGACAATCCTCTGGGCTAATAAATGCCTGTTTACGTGCAGACTGGGTGCTTGGGTGTTTATCATCTGTGCTGTTTATTGTACTGTGCCCATTGTGTGTGTGTCATAGACCTCATTATCATCCTGCTCTGAGCCAGACAATACAGCTGCCATCAACAGCTATCTGTGGGTACTGAGACATGTAACACGATGCAGTCAGCTCTCGAGTCGATCCAAAAGGCCCTATCACCCTCGGCCTACAATCACGCAGTCCAATTCTCAAAAACTCCATGCCTGAATAAACAAGCTGTTCTCAGAGGAAAATACGTTCCCCAGAACACTGTTTGAAGCTAGAAAGGTGGCAGGGTCCGCCACATATAAACAAAGTAAAACAGTATGAAACTGTGTTTTCCTAAATATTCTTTATATATGTTTACTTTCATGTATAATTCTGTCATCCTGATTTTCCATACTTTAATTTTAACATAATCTATTTATACATTGCTTGTATGGTCCAGAGTTTTGGCTTATTTTTGAATGTGGGTCTAAGAGCAGAGCGTGTCATGCTGTACAGATAGTAAAGCTCTTTGTGGCAAATTTGTGATTTGTGATTCTAGGGTATGTAAATCAAATCGACTTGACTAGACTTGGGAAGTACCGGGCACACCAGCAGCCAAACGCTCGCCTGTTCGCCAGGTTGTCGTTACCTTTGTTTGTCTGGCGTTTGGTGTTGGGGAGATGGTGTTGAGAAAGGAAATGGCAGAGTCTGAAATGACATGAGATGTTATTGACTGGAAGGCATGAAAGTCCAGAAGATTATGAGGTTGTTCACATTCTAACAAATCAAAATGTCAATGCTGGAAACCCCTTTTTACAGTATATGTAGACTGAACTTCACATTTTCAGTGTTCTGACTATTGACCTGTATTGTTTATGTAGACATAGAAATGTTGTCACAAACATTTATATCCAAAGTGTAAAAGAATAAATAAAAAATCTCTTAATACCAACACTAAACAGCCTTATGCAATCAATTCAATTCAATTCATCAACATAGTTCTTAACAGGTTAAATGTGAACCAAAACATCCATCTTTTTAAGAATAAAGCCACGAAAAGACACCTGAAGTAAGATCAATAATCATTTGTAAATCTATAAATACAGGAACTTACAGCTACTGACCCTAAAATCACCTTCCCATCTGACTAATCACTCAACTTCCAGCTAAGGCTGGATGAGATGTCATGTCCACTAGAACATTTTAATGCTACGACGTTGTGAAATACCTATTTAACACGCATAAGACCTTACAGCCATTCCAGTGGCCTTGTGAGACTACGGCAGTGCATTGAGCAACACGCCAAAGGTCAGCATACTCACATGCTCACAATGACACTGCCAACATGCTGACATGTACTGTTTGTAAGCATGCTTTCATTTGCTAATTAACACTAAATACAGTACAGCCAAGGTTAGATTTATTTTGTAGAACTGAAAGAGTCCAAATAGACAACAATGCACGGAATGGCTGAGGTTGATGACTGCGACAGCTTCCTTTTATAGTAGAACCATAATTTCTGTTTCGTTTTTTGTGTTTTTCTAGAGTGGAGCCTTGACAAAAGAAGGCTGTTGTACGACAATGGATCAGTAATTTGCACATTTTAAAGATGCTACCCTACGTGGTATGTCTGTTGTTTTTTATTTTTATTTTATTTTTTCTTCTCATTTATTTATGTAAATGTACAGGTATCATTTATTTTGTATATG
The DNA here is from genome assembly GCF_965226575.1 of Pagrus pagrus. Taxonomy (NCBI): domain Eukaryota; kingdom Metazoa; phylum Chordata; class Actinopteri; order Spariformes; family Sparidae; genus Pagrus; species Pagrus pagrus. Next base: position 24,887,129 of record NC_140194.1, read on the forward strand.
ACGAAAATGAAAAAGAAATTTAAAGGGGCTCTGTGGAACTCAGTGTCCCTAAGCCAGTCATTAGTCGATGTTAGCGGACTCCATTTCTAAACTAACGCAACAGAGAGAGGAACTGTGACGAGGCAATCAAGAACATGCATCACATCCTTTGGACTGTCGTGGAGTCTTTCACATCGAAATCCACAGCAGCATTAAACGATTTAAACTAATCGTCCACAGGCTTGTATAGGCAACCGAGAGACAGGGAAGGTCTTACATTTCATGCCACGTTCCAATCTGCTCACACATGGCCAATAAAAAGTGATTATTACATTTAAATTGCCACATATTATTACATTGAGCCCCTTTAAATGAGAAAAAAAGGTAAAGATGAGGCTGATGTATGGAATGTATTTAATTTTGCAGGTCCAAAGTATTACACTAATTGTAATTATAAACAGTTCATTAAAATCATTAGGATTTATTGATTTGATTTATTTGAGCACCTTCAATGTCTGTACCACATTTTCTGCCAATTTATCCAATAGAAATGAACTTTAAATGACATGCACTGTCTTGGTTCAAAAACAAAAATAAGATCAGATTTGATTAAAAAAGAGGAAACTGTATAGGGCCTGTAATTAAAGAAAACATTGGAATAAGAACTAATAATAAATTGTGGTTATTGTTCATTTTGGCTCTACACTGTGAGTGAAAATTGACTGATGAGCCCATACATGAAAAAAAAGAAAAGAAAGACAGTTGAAAAAAAAAGTCCTTAAACCAGGTAAAGAGGGGATGGTTAAAAAAAGATAGGAATCCATATACCTTTCATTTAACCTCATTCAAACAAACAAAAAAAAAACATTGTTGAGGAGATGAAAATACCTCTCCAGGAGTCATGATGGGTTTCATATGAAACATAGACAGGAGAAATGTACTCCATAAATATGACTGCATACAAAATACCACAAACACATGAACACACTATGAAACACCTACAGGAAAAAAGGACGGAATCATGTATATATTGTATGTTGAATATGCTTTATCTCATCTGCCTTGCTGACCTCTCATGATGAGCATGTTACTGAGTTTTAACAGTTAAGCAATGATGTGAGAAGCTGTTGGAAGTTTGCTAGTTGCTCAAATTTCTCTGGTGTATCAACTTTAACCCACAATTACACAATCACTTTCACAGGAATCCGATAAGAGATAGAGTGACTGGATGTAACTCCACTCCTGACTTCACTCAGTGTCACAACCCTTACAGAAATATGATGACTTCCTAACATACGCAGGAACAGACAGACGCAGTGGCAGCTGGTCAACAGAGGGCGCTAGGGCGAATAAGACTTAGTTTATGATATATTTAAAAGTGTCGCACAAAATGCCAATTTCTAGATAATATTGCTATAACAAGTAGTCTTGGTTAAATGTTTTATTTTGCTCTCCCTGCCTCCTTTTCAAACCAACAGAATCAGACCCAGCTTGAATTCAGACGGGTATGATTGATTTAAAGCATTTACAGAAACGTTTGATGCTAAGGCTGTTTTCAGTCCCAAGGCTTAGTTTGCAACTTGGTTTCAATTTTTAATTTTATCTTGTTGTAATGTTGTGCTTATGGTCTGGTTACGTTTTTACACACACACAAAAAAAATTAAAATATCTGGTTTGTTGCCATAAACACAGCTGGACATACCCCAAGGTCTCCTTAAAAAAATTCCAGTGGTGTCATACGCACAAATGTTGGCCATGTCGTATGTACCCTGCCTTCCCCTCCGCCTCCGGATGTGAAAGTCAGGTAATAAACAATGTGAACTTGATATGACACATTTTGTAGAAAAGTAGAAATAAGGTGCGTAGCACGACAAATACAAATGTGATAGTATCATTGTTTTGCAGAAACCTTAACTGATAACACGTTTTCCTGGCAACTTGGCTATTGTTACTAAAACCAAATCTAGATTTTAAAAAATGCCACCAGCCGCCAGACGTACATGCATGTACACCCTCAACATCCTCCCTTCAACATAAACAGAAACAAAGACCCGAGTGTCTCAGAAGGGATGAGGAACTCACTTTAAACTATCACTCACACTGCAAACACACACACACATGCATACACCCACAAGGTTTTTGGTAAGTGATGTCAGAGGTCACCCAGGGAGGTGAGCTAGAGTGGAGTGTTTTGGGGTGAGTGTGTGTCAGAGAGGTGGGAGGGACAGTGATGTGCTGTATAAATACAGCAGACTGTGATGAACACTGAGCGTGAAGAGAAGTGTACAGACACTTAAGGACACTGGGAGCAACACTTTAACAGACTTTGATAGGAAGAAGATCTGCGATGGCCAGCTACAAGGGTAAGTGATCTATCTATCTATCTATCTATCTATCTATCTATCTATCTATGGATCTATCTATCTATCTATCTATCTGTCTATCTGTCTGTCTGTCTGTCCGTCTGTCTATATGTGTATTATCTACATCTCTTGTCTCCCTTTCTTTCTGTATCCCATATTACAGTCTATATGGGAGATTATGATCTGTGTAAAAAATATGCTGATGTACGACTCGACACTTGGGTGTGATATGACCCATCCTGATTCCAGCAACAAGCACAAGCTGCAAGCAACCAGCTAAAACAGGGATCAGGCAGGCCAGAGGAGGCTACATTAGAACACAAAGGAGTTGAATCATTCCTTTTTTTTCTTTTCAAAAACATTTAGATTCACTACCTTAGCATATTTATTAAATGTAATTTTAAGTTTTCACTTTCATGCACATCATTTTGTAGGGAGTTAGATGAGAAGGTGCCTCATGTCCAGTGTTGTAAAAAGTACCCAAAAGTCATACTTAAAATACTTTAAAAAAGTAAAGATATCGTGTTAAAATGATATTCAGCATTTTTCTGATGTCCATAATCAGTGTTGTTGTTTTTGTTTTTTTATCTGAATGCCGCTAAAATAATCAAAAAAGATGCTACTTTGGCTCAAGTTAAATATAGTGGCTGAAAATGGACAAAATTACTACAAATAGTAAAGTACAAGTACCTCAAAATTGTCCTTACATTCCATCAATGTTCATGTCTGAATGGTAAATATAAAGTTACAGTAAGGAAGCAGTTAGCTTAGCTTAGCATAATGACCAGAAACAAAGGGAAACACCAACCGTCCAACAGTAACAAAATCTGACTAATGACTACAGCAACTCTGAAGCTCTCTTAACACTAAGCTAAGCTAAGCTAACTGTCTCCTAGCTTTATATTTACTGTGCAAAGAAGTTCTTGATCTTCTCATCTAACTCAAGGCAAGAAAGCAAATAAGAGCATTTCCCAAGATCTTAAACCCTTCCTTCAAAGAGCGCTATGTATTGAAGACAACAACTTACTCAAGTTCATCTTGTGACTTGTGATCACAATACAACTCTGTCCAAATGTTATGACGCAGGTGAAACTCCATCATCATTGACGATAGATTTCTTGCAGACTGATTGTTGAACGTTGTCTCTGCTGATCCTGACAGGTTTGATTGTTGATGTGAATGGGAGAAGTCATGAAAACAACTTGGCTCACCGCACCAGGGAGATTGATCGGGAGCGCCTGATCGTCCGCAGAGGTCAACCCTTCTCCATCACTTTGCAGTGCTCTGACTCTCTGCCGCCCAAACACCACCTGGAGCTGGTCCTGCACCTCGGTGAGTACAGACTGACTTGGAATATATGTGCAGCGTCAAGTATTTAGCCCGATAGTGCTCTGATGCAATTTTGCTATGCTAATGCAATGTTAATGTTTTCACCATTGTGTACCATTACACACTGCTCAATTTTGTCTATGTGCTCATTCACAAAATGACTAAAGTCTGTTGGTCCTGGAAAGTCCTGTAGTGCCTCCCAGAGGTGAGGAGGGCAAACAGTCTATGGCCAGTGGACACTGCCTGCACTGGTCACCCTCAATGGCAGGGAGTGTAAAATGGGTGATATATTTAGCAGTTTTTACCACCCTCTGCAGTGCTTTCTGTTCCGACACTAGCTATTTTTTACAAGGTTTACAAGCTAATAAGGCTGCAACCAACACTTCTACACAGGGAATATGTAGCCTATATGTTCTCGCTCGCAAGTACAATACATGGCCAACAAGCTGTCTTGGTTGTGTGCTATATTCAGAGTTAAACTGTGGATATGCTACATCGTTGCCTTCGTTCATCATATTGAAGGAACATCTCTCCCAGTACAATGGTGTGGCTCACTGATGTCTTTTCATTTGTTTTTTGGACAACACTGAAGATCTATGGCACACAGGAATAAGATATAGAAGTAGAATAGATAGAAAAAAAACTTTATTGTCTACCTTTTGTGTGCAAAAGGCAAAACTTTGTCTTTGCTTGCATGAACGTATCACATTCAAAACATTACACATTAAAACACACAGAAACACACATACTGATTAAGAGATATTATTGCAACAAGGACAAGCAATTTTCTATTTTCTATTGTTTTGATTTCATGTTCAAGTTTGATTGCTTGGTAGTTACTTGCCACTTGTTAAAAGGATCCGTTGGGATTTGCTGACAGAAATAATATACTGTCACCGGCCTTCTTTAATGATTTAATGATGAAAAACAACAACAGATTTTGCAAGACAACCATCTACCTGGCTAAGACTCTCAAGGGTGTAGACAGATATACTGAGCCCCATAAAAATAACATTGTTTCTCCGTTCGCAAGCTGGTAAAAAATCTTTTCACAGCGGCACTTACCTTTTCTTTATTCTAAGACATCATAGTGATTTCAACTATATTTTGTGATGCTGACTCGATGTATTGATATTCAAACCTTTTTATGTTTCTTCAGGTAAGAGAGACGAGGTGGTGATCAAGGTTCAGAAGGAACATGGGGCCAGAGACAAGTGGTGGTTTAACCAGCAGGGAGCGCAGGATGAAATACTGCTGACTCTGCACAGCCCAGCGGACACTGTCATTGGCCACTACCGTCTGGCTGTGTTGGTGATGTCACCAGATGGTCACATCGTAGAGAGGGCAGACAAAATTAGCTTTCACATGCTCTTCAACCCGTGGTGCAGAGGTAAAACAAAAAGCCAGCTGGATACACTCCATGCTTCTGCTTCCTGTGAATGTGTCACTCAGTGTTCTGTGTGTTTGTCTCTGTGTGTGTGTGTGTGTGTGTACCAGATGATATGGTTTACCTCCCTGATGAGAGTAAGCTCCAGGAGTATGTCATGAATGAAGATGGAGTGATTTACATGGGGACCTGGGATTACATCAGAAATATACCCTGGAATTATGGACAGGTAACTCTCTCACACACATACACACACAAACACACACACAAATTGTGTGAACCTGTTGAGTATGTCGGTGTCTGTCAGGCCAGTAGGTGGCCTGTGTGAATAGTCACAGCAGTGTGACGGTGGAGACTCGAGGGCTTCAGCTGATTGTCGGACGGAGGAAACTTGTGGACGTGAGGTGTCAGAATGTAACCAACCACACAAACAAGGGCTTGTTCCTTCACAGCTCGCTGAGAGAGCAGAGGGGAAGACAAACAGAGATATGGCAGCAGATAGACACACACACATCCACACTGCCTCTCCAACCTTTTGTCTTCCTTGTTCCTGTCTCATGTGTCCTCTCCCTGTGTGTCTCTCCCTCAGTTTGAGGACTATGTGATGGACATCTGTTTTGAAGTCTTGGACAACTCCCCGGCTGCCTTGAAAAACTCAGAGATGGACATTGAGCACAGATCAGACCCTGTCTATGTCGGCAGGACAATCACTGCAATGGTGACGAGCTCTTCTACGCTCTGCTATTTTTCTCATTCAAATGTCACAAACAAATTATGCCAACATACAATCCTGCACATACACATGTCATGCAATGATTCACAGCTGGGAAGATGCGTCCTTGACTTGTCTTCTCCATCTTCTAGGTGAACTCTAACGGTGACAGGGGTGTGTTGACTGGTCGCTGGCAGGAGCCGTACACTGATGGGGTCGCACCGTATCGATGGACCGGCAGCGTGCCGATCCTCCAACAGTGGAGCAAGGCCGGGGCGAGGCCGGTCAAATATGGCCAGTGCTGGGTGTTTGCTGCCGTCGCCTGCACAGGTTAGTATAATAGTATAGTATAATAGTTCATAGGATAAGGAAAAACTGTACAAGGCATGTTTTTAAAGGAATAGCTCAACATTTTGGGACCTTATGGTGGGCCAACTTCGGGCCACAGGGTTGGGTGGCCCTGCTCTTAAACCTTAGGATCAGCAGACTAAAGCCAAAGCCACATTTTAAAAAGGAAAGGAAGGAAGAAAGGAACGGAAACACAGGGATGATTGTGTCAGTCTGATGAGTGTTATCTACACAGTGCTGCGCTGCCTGGGAATCCCAACACGCACCATCACCAACTTCGCTTCAGCCCACGATGTCGATGGCAACCTCTCAATAGACATCCTGGTGAATGAGAGACTGGAGAGCTTGGACACTAGACAGAGAAGTGACAGTAGCTGGTATGAACACACACAAAGACACACACACACACACACAGATTAAGAATGAGATTAAGTAGAAGACATTACACCACCTAATGTAATGAGATATATCTTCCTCTCCCCATGATTATAGGAACTTCCACTGTTGGGTTGAATCCTGGATGAGCAGAGAGGATCTCCCTGAAGGAAATGATGGCTGGCAGGTTTTGGATCCCACCCCTCAAGAACTGAGTGATGGTACATTCTTAATTTTTAAATCTCTTTAGCCACCTCTCTCAAGACAAGACTCACTCCATCCATTGATTGTCATCTTTCATTACTATAAGCTGTTCTGAGGACAGCCATTGGAATCATATTATCGTGACATATTAGATTCAAAGCTTGGTGTTTCCTATCAGCCTGATATTTAAACTGAATTCAAACATCAGCTTCTTATTTCTGTGTCACCGCTTTAATGATATTTTAAAGAAGATGACAATACATTTTTGCTCTCCAGGTGAGTTTTGCTGTGGTCCGTGTCCAGTGGCGGCCATCAAGGAGGGAAATCTGGGCGTGAAGTACGACGCCCCCTTTGTATTCGCTGAGGTGAACGCTGACACCATCTACTGGATGGTCCAAAAAGATGGCCAACGACGGAAGGTGAACAACCTATTTTTTTAAAGGACTTTCATGTTTGCTGAAGTGAAACAGCAGTGGTGACAATGACAATTGCTGTTATTGTCACAGATCACAGAGGACCATGCTAGTGTGGGGAAGAACATCAGCACAAAAAGCGTTTACGGCAACAGCAGAGAAGATGTCACTCTGCACTACAAATATCCTGAAGGTAAGTTCAAGGAGTAGAAAGAATATGAAAGATTAATTCACAAGAAATCATACGGCTGTATAATATCTGCTCATGGTCATCTGTTCGGACTCGTGCTGAGGGTAAGTTGTCATGGAACTACTTCTTCTCCACAGGCTCCGAGAAGGAGCGGGAAGTGTACAAGAAGGCGGGACGCCGGGTCACAGAGCCATCCAACGAGATCGCAGAACAAGGAAAACTTCAGCTGTCAATCAAGCATGCGCAGCCTGTATTTGGGACAGACTTTGATGTGATTGTTGAGGTATGTATTCACACAGAGTGTAGACTGCTGTTGCGTGGGTGTAGATTGATTTTTTTATTTTGTATTTTGCTTGGTTTGAATATATTCAGTGAATTGAGGTATGAATGATGAATCCATTCTGTCCACAGGTGAAGAATGAAGGAGGCAGAGACACTCATGCTCAGCTGACCATGCTGGCCATGGCAGTAACTTACAACTCTCTCCATCGGGGGGAGTGCCAGAGAAAAACAATCAGTGTGACTGTGCCCGCTCACAAAGGTTAGTGACTCAAATAGCAGCAGGACTTATCTATTATGATGTACCATTTTTCCTGTTTAATACTGTGTGTGTGTGTGTGTGTGTGTGTGTGTGTGTGTGTGTGTGTGTGTGTGTGTGTGTTCAGCCCACAAGGAGGTTATGCGTCTGCACTACGACGACTATGTCAGGTGTGTCTCTGAGCATCATCTGATCAGGGTGAAAGCACTCTTAGACGCTCCAGGGGAGAACGAGCCCATCATGACCGTGGCCAACATCCCCCTGAGCACGCCTGAACTCCTCGTACAGGTGAGTGCTCACTGAGCAGAGTCACATACTTCGATAGTGGGACAGCTTTGGTTCATTTGGGCTGTCTAAGGCAGGTGACTGATTGGAAAGGAAACTATGAACAGGTTGATGCCAGTTAAAATGAGGTGTTACTGGAGCTCAATAGGAGACTAGCACACAACTGCTGCCAAGAATTTGACTGCAGCAGAAACATCCCAAACATCATTCTTGGAGATTGTTGCCCCAGAATTTAAAGGACCTGTGTGTAGGATTTAGGAGAATCAGCAGAAATTGTGTTTTCAATAGTGTATATTCACCTCCAACTTAGAAAAGCTGTCTTTGTCAAGACTAGAGAAACCAAACACCGGCTTTATATAAGGCCTTTCGCATTTTTTAAGCAGTTTTAAGCAGCCACCACAGGGGATGGTGACGCAAGGGGTTGCAATCTGCAATCACACCACTAGATGCCACATCCTTCACACTGAATCATTAAGAAACTCACAGACTCAACAGTCAAAGAAAAATTAAACCTGCAATTAAAAATCACCACAGTGTCCTGTTTTGATATAAATGATCCGAATTTTGTTTTCTAAAATACGGAAGCCTTGCATTCATACATTTTATTTCCTCTGTTTTCCCGTGATAACGAGTTAATTTCATTTGTTTTCTCGAGATCTCGAGTTATTATCTCGAAATAACAACTGCTGTTTTCCCAGGATAACGGGATAATTTTCTCGAGATCCTGAGAAAACAAAACTTTGTTTTCCCGAGATAACGGGATAATTTTCTCGAGATCTTTTCTCAAGGACTTTTTAGTCCTAAGAACTTATTTTCAAGACGCTAAATGTTTCCTTTAGCCTCTTGTTGTGCGGGCTTCCACCACGGTCCAAAGACTGGTGAAGATAAGGCGAATTAGTCCGCTGACATATGAAAAGGGATGGCTGTTTTTATACCACATGACTATAAAACAGAGATGACACCATAAAATGAGCAGTTGAAGCAAAGCAGATTCAAAACCCTCAAAATGCTGGACTTTATTGCAGAGATTGACTGTGAAATGACGATGATGCAGATTTTTAAGAATGGTGGCTGAATTAAAATGCTCAACCAATCAGAGAATATCAGCACTGCAAGCCGCACCCCCCAAATCTGCCTACTTTGGGAAAGTTCTTCCCCCAAGCAGGGACTTTTTGTTTTGGGTCTCGAGCTGTCCTTTACTGTGATTAGTACCCTTATATAGTCCAGTCATACAAAGAGTTGTCTCCTCTTTCTCCAGGTGCCTGGGAAGGCTGTTATATGGGAACCACTGACAGCCTACGTCTCCTTCACCAATCCTCTGCCAGTTCCTCTGAAGGATGGCGTTTTCACTTTGGAGGGTGCTGGCCTGCTGTCCGCCACTCAGATCCATGTTAAGTAAGTAATGAGTCAGTTAGAAGCCCTGAAGCTTGATGGATCAGAGGTCGGTTTATGGTGGGACTTCAACAACACAATGTAATAAAACTCTGTCTCTCTCTCCTTCTCTTCAGTGGTGCTGTAGCTCCAGGTGGGAAAGTGTCTGCCAAGCTCTCTTTCTCCCCCATGCGCACCGGAGTGAGGAAGCTCCTGGTGGACTTTGACTCTGACAGACTGAAGGACGTGAAGGGAGTTGCCACCATGGTTGTACACAAGAAATACAGATCTCTAATTACTGGACTTCACACAGACTAAAATAGACATATCTTATATTATGTGATTTTGTGACATTTCCTAGATGTGAGGTGGAGGTGGATGTATGAGGTAGATGATATCAACCGCTCAGTGTTATAACAGTTTATAATGCAAATAAGTTCCACTTAAATGATACTGTAGCTATGTCCACGGAGAAAATTCTTGACACAGTATTAGTTTGATTACCTTAAAGCCTTAAAGCCACTGTATGTCAGATGTGAACTTGTTTGTCTTTGCATTAAAACCTGACACATGTTGCTCACATAGAAATGCACAGAAGCACAACAGGTGACGGCCTCTAGATGGAAAATATGTGTGTTTTGTTTCTCTGTTTTATTGCCAAATTCAAGATGCTTCCTTCTGTCTTCATTCCAAATGACTGCTGGTTTTTATACCCTGATTATTAAATGAAAGCCACCCAGGCCCTGGTTCATGAGGTGCACGTTTAAAAACATTATACTTTATGCTGTACCTGCTGATGTATGTTTCGTGACTTTGTGACCTTTTTGCACTGTTTTGGATCCCATTTAAGTCCAAATGTGATTGGAGGAAACTATTTTTTCATTCTATTTAATCCTTATATTTATGCATTTATATGATAATTCTGTATTTGAGCTAATATGAAACATATGTATGGTATGCTTTCAATAAAAATATTTTTTTCACAAGTATTTATTTGATCTGACATGTTATTAACACTGATGTCTGTGCTAGGCTGTTGGTTGGCTATCAGCAACATTATTTCATATTGTACAGAGCAAAGTATCCTACTGAGGCATTCATACTTTCGGTTAAACAAAAGAAAATGAAAATGAGCTGTCAACAAACATAAGATTTCTTGAGTATGCTGGTCCTCAGTGGACTTCCACGATGGTTGAAAGGACATTTATTGCCTTTGCAGAGACTGAAAGCGACATACAGAGCTATGCTGACTTTATAGTGGGAAATGAAGACCTCAATGTCTTCATCACATATTGTCAGACCCCATGATTTATTACAGTTTTGTAATAAAGATGAAGATGTGCACAGCTGAATTGGAAAAGTCAAATATCTGAAAGCTGAAAACAATTTCCTGAATAACTGGAAAATAATTGGAAAAAAATCTGAAGCAACTTTGATCTGAATCACTTGTGTGGAGACCTGATGAGTGAACTCCATCACACATTGAGCTCAGCAGTGATTCAGTGGCTGGGCTCCCAAACTACGACAGAGAAAACATGAGAGAGAAACAAAAATAAGAAAGGATTGATTTCTATTCACGTTCGCTTCCCACTGGTCACTGTGTGTATGTGTCTGTTACACCACCTCCTGCTTGAGTGTCTGCCATCTCTCTGTCTTCCACTCTGCCCTCTCAGCGAGCTGTGAAGGGACAAGCCCTTGTTTGTGTGGTTTAGTTACATTCTGACACCTCCCGTCCACAAGTTTCCTCCATCCAACATACAGATTTCCTGATGCAGCCGAAGCCCTCGAGTCTCCGTTGTCACACTGCTGTGACAATTCGCACAGGCCACTTACTGGCCTGACAGACACTGACATACTCAACCCATTCACATACTGCGTGTGTGTGGATGTGTCTGTTTGTTTTTGACACAGGCTACTTTCGTGGACAAATTTCAGATTTGTCCAATTGGGGGATTGGGGTCCGAAGTTATGTTAAAGGTTAGGGTATATCTGCGTGCTTTCTGGTTTGGTTTTTGCTGTTTTGATTTGTGGTTTACACTTTGTAGTTTGTCATGTTGTTTGTCAGGCTTTTTGTACTTAAATAGTCGTTTCAGGTCAGACATGACAGTCATTTATTCAAACAAAATCCACAAAAGACAGCTACATCAGTGACAAACTCCAATTTAAGGACATTATTTTACACATTCATTTGTTTAGGGTCTCCATCATAAACACTCATCTCTCTGCCCTTACTACACACACACACACACACGCAAACACACACACACACACAGACACACACACACACACACACACACACACACACACACACACACACACACACACAGACACACAGACACAAACAACATTGATAATCCTTTCTACAGATTGTCTGGCAGTATGGTTAGCTGGTATATGGGTCAATCATCTGAGGCTGTATTAATAAATAAAACGTCTATACAAAAAATTATAATTATTACATCATAGCTGAGTCTTAAACACATTTACAGTACAAATTAAACAGTAAGCATTATTATATTGTATTCACATGTCATAATGGTATACATTAATAGGAAAATGAAAATGTGATTCTTCTAAAAAAACAAAACAAATATATTTACATTGTTGTACAAAACAAACATACAAGAAAACATAATCATGAAACATGTCAACTATAGCTGTAAAATATGTAAAGCAATGGTTTCACACATATTGAAGGATAAATAATTAAGATAGTGATGAGCGATAAATTGATCGATGATGTATACAGTATGTATTAGCATGTAAAATGCAGTATTGAGGTAATAAGAGGCTAGATGATGTTTGAGCTTGCTATGCTTAAAGTTATGATGGTCAAAGACAGACTGAAAATCTATATAAAGTAATCTCAGATGACCTGCCAACATTTATTTGTAACACAAAGTCTGTACTGTTTTTCAAACATCAGCAATGCAAGATCACACCAACACAAGACAATGGTAAATGACAAAACTTATAAGGCAAATTGTGGTTTTAAGTTTTACAAAAGAATCTGCACAGAGTTAGCAGACAACAACAGCAAAAACATGTTTGTATGTTTTAGAAAGACAAGAAGTTCAGTTTTGTAGAAATGACTATGTGCCATCCCACGCAGAATTCAATCATCATCACAGCTACACTGAATTCAGTCATGTGAACTCAGTGTAGATGATGTAAAAATGAATTCTGAAGAGGTAACCAGGTGAGGGATGGCTTGCTCCTACATAAGATTATCTAATATTGAGAATAATAAAGATGGGTGGAGGCTGAGAGAACACTGCAAAGCAATGGGAGAACATAATGAACAGAATGAGTCTGTACTTGTACTTACGACTCCATATTGAGAAAAAACAGGGACAGAGAGGGACGCCCACAAGGTGTAAAGGTTCTAATGCAAAACACAGCTCATCCTACAGCAGCTAATGCACCATCGACGACATTTGACACCAAAGTGACAAAATACACCGGGTTTTTATATTACGACTGCACAGCATAATGTAGACGTCATGGGTCAGATTGTAATACAGTACTAACTTGATATTTTTGCATTGAAGCCATTCCACACACTTTTTGTAAATGTTCAATTACAGCACCTCCTCTCTCTTTCACTCCACCATTCTGTCAATTTACAGCAGATATACTCGTCATTTTTTTCCTCCTTCCCTTGTCCTTTAAAGACTTATCACAACGTCTTCTCCTTCCTATTCCCACCTTTGCTTCCATCCACCTCACTGGCACCCTCCTCGCTTCGGTTTATGGCGAGAATCTCGTCTTCGTCGCCATGGCACTGCGAAGGAGAGTGAGGCCTCACTGAGTTGTTGTTGTTGTTGCGGCAATGGGAAGCAGAGCGAAACGTCGCAGAGCTGGCAGACATGGGTGACGGCGTGTCTGCGTCTCTGTCAGGTCCGGAGCTGGAGGTGGGAGATGGAGGAGGCAGGGAGGAGGAGATGGAGGGCTGGAAGAGAAGAGAAGAGAAGAGAAGAGAAGAGAAGAGAAGAGAAGAGAAGAGAAGAGAAGAGAAGAGAAGATATTAACCGTTTTTTTGTCACTGCCACATGTGCACCTGTTTCTTCTTTAGTTTGCTCAGGTTTTCACTCTGTTTACCTGTAACGAGATACTGGACTTGTTGGTCTTCTCTTTGACTTTAGCCAGAGCTCCTTTAAGTCCAGACGATCTCTCTGTCATCTCCAGGGCTGCTCTCAGCAGTCTCGGGGTCTCCGCCCTAACAGGGGCTGGCGGGACCTGAGGGGGATTTTTAGCCTCTTCTTTGGGTTCAGGTTTCTTTCCCTTAGCAAGCATCTTTCTGTGGTGGAGACAGTAACTTCTATCAGCCTCAAGCAAGAATGACAGGCAGACAAAGCAGCAAAGCTATTGTATAAGTTAATTTTTCATCCGTATTTTTACTGTCCCACAGCAGAGAAATAGTTTGGAAAGTCGTACATCACTTATACAGTGCAGATACAGAGCAGAGAGTACAGTGACGGTCAGAGTGTTGTTATGGTTCCAATATAATGATTTTTGATGTGTAGTGCCAGTGATGTCCAACCTGGCCTTCTTGCGGAGCAGTTTCTTGGACTCGGGATAGTGGACCAGGATCTCATTCAGGTCTTTCTTGTCCAGGATGAAGAGATTGGCAAAGCCATGCGCAATCACATTTGCTGTGCGCCTGTTAACCCCGCCTACTGCAAGCAAACTGCCAATCAGAGAGATCAGTCAGTCAGGATGCTTAATGCAAAATTACAATAAGACATGGTAAACTTGCAGCTCCTTTAATTGTCGCTAATTTTTCTTTTTTTTTAAACTTTTCTTTTTTTTGGCTTTATAACTGAAAGAAGTATAACCTATGACAGAAATACTTTACATTGTTACAGAGACTCTTTACCTGATCTCTCCAAAGACTGATCCTGCTCTGAGAGTGACAAACACCGTCTTTCCATCAGGTCCTCCAACCACCTGCACCTCCCCTGCCTTTATGATGTACATCTCCCGACCCACCTCGCCCTGAGAAAGACAGAAGAGGCAGGTAACGAGAGGGAGCAGGGTGGGAAAAACTGAAAGCACGCACAGTTGTCTTTTACGAATAAGATACAGGCAAGTTTGCATATGGTATATACCTTTTTGCAGACATAATCCCCGGGCAGGTAAACAACAGAGCGTAGGCTTTTCAGCATGTCAAAGATCATCTGTCTGTCACAACCCTGTCAAGAGGGAGGACAAAAAAATACTAGAAAGCAGTGTTTCTAAAACTGTTGATCTCTTATTGATCTCTATATGGTTTTAATTCAGATCAGATACTCATTGAACAGTGTCAGACTTCCTGCACTGTATGTTTAAGAATACTGTATCAGTCTCTATCATGTAAACTGTGCTATTATTTTCATGTGTTTTAAGGAATCCCTACCTGAAAGAGAGGGACTTTGCTGACAATGGAGTAGTTGACATCTATAGCAATGTCCAGACGCATTTTATCTGGCAACTGAGTCAGCAGCTCCTGCTCATCTGGAAGTCAAACAATATGAGGTACAGTGTGAGTAGAAGGTCAGATGTGTAATACATATGGTATTAACATGCACACGTCACAGAATGCTCTCCTTACCCAGCATGCCTTGTGATTGCCAGGTGTAGTTGTACCAGGTTTTGACACGGTTCTGGACGTCTTTGGGGATTCGATAGGAGGACATGTATTTAATCGTGTTGTCCATACATGTGCGGTAGTAAGTCTGACCAGCTGTGGCTGCACCGACCACGTCACGCATCTGAGAGACAGTAAAACATTACGTTTGTTAATCCAAACACCATCTTTACACAAAGAGATGTGGAAAGCATGAATGTCAGAATTACATTTATATACATACCTGTCCAATCATGATAGAGAAGGCAAAGACTCCAACAAAGTAGTTGATAAGTTGGAAGACAATCTCAAACAGGGTGGTGGGGTCCGGCAGACCACCAATGGTGATGAGGGTCTTCACCGCAAAGTAGTAACAGCGAATGTAACTAAGCAGAGACAAAGTAAGGAGGCATGAGAAAAAAGCAGACCAAGGAAACTGCTCTAAAGTTTAGTGTGACGGAAGGAGTAGAAAATAATAATAAATACAAAAATAAATTACAAAAACATTATTTTAACTGCTGTGTACAAGTCAGCCACCTTTAAACTCGGTCCTTTTTTTTGAAAACTAAAAAAAATAGCGTTTGTGTGTTTATCACACCAACCTGTTGCCCTCGCCATTGTACACCCATTTTGTTGATCCTAGTCCATTGAAGGCAGAGCCCCAGTAGTACAAACAGGCGTTGCAGTGGAGACAGTAAAGAAGATAGGTGGTCGTACGTATCACCCTGAGAGACAGAGTGACACATTTGCATACATTTTTGTCATAGTGTAGCGTCTCAAAGAAGGAAGACAAAGTGAGAAGAAGGACAAAAGGAGACAGAAGAGAGAATTCTATGCAGCACAGGAAGATGCCATCAAGTTGTAGCTGACCTGTAGATGTAGGCTTTGGTTAAGATGGCCTCGAGACGGTCGTTGAACTCAAAGAAGGAGTTGATCTGCGGAGGCATTGAAAGAGAACAAATAAAATCATTCTAATATCTCAATAATTGACATCTGAATTTTCTAAATTGATACATGGAGCTTTGGAAATTAAGTTATCTTGTACAAGCATCATGCTTTGTGATGCTGTATTCGATATTGTCAGTGTAACTTTGTTTGTGGCTCATTAAATTTGACACACATTCTTGCTAAAAAAAAAAGTGGAAGGATTAATAGTGTGTTGGTTGCCAGAATGCTGATACTGTAACAAGCTGTAATGGATTAAGTAGTTAACCTCACCTTCAGTAGTCTGGGTAAGCGAAGCAGAGGGTTGACGCCAGTTTTAAAATAGAAGAGCTCCAGGGGAACAAGGCTGGCTACATCAAACTGAAAACCAGAAAGGGACCACCTCAATGACAAAATTGCTTAGATGATTGACTCAATGATTAAGATTTGATGCCCAGGAAAGAAGAATATACTTAATCATCTCTAGCTACTTACTCTGAAGCGTTTGGTTTTCATGTAGTTCTTTCTCATTTCTTTTTTGTCACACTGTAATAAAAACAAAACAACTGTAGCTATGACACATGAGCCTGGCAAGTAGATCTTAACATACAGTATACTAATGTAATAAATGTCATTTCAGCTGATAATAATTACAGTATAAAACAGTGTTTCCTGTGATTTCAGCAGCCTACATCCCATGACAAAAGAATTTCTGTGATTCCTACCACAAGATAGAGCTCAATCACACTAATGGCTTCCAGTGTCCCACTCACCACTATGTCCCCTCCGCGGATAAACTGCAGCCGCGGCTGGAAGATGCTGATGTCCAGGATGTAAATGAGGTCGCACAGGTAGTCGATCAGCAGCCAGTAGTAAATATTGTCTGGAGTCTGGTAGGGAAAGGCCCAGCGCACTGGGATGAACCACACGTTCCAGTTCCATGCCAGAGAGACCAATAACATCCACAGCACGTACATCAAGTCTGGGGAAAGACACAAAGGTGAGAGGGTGAAGGGAGATGAAGAAATGAAGTGAGCTGAGTAGAAAGTAAGACGGGACTGAAATCAATTAGTATTTACAGATCAAGTGATGACAGCTAAGCACAAACTACCATTATATGCTGTTAGCTAGAGAATGGATTAATGGATTAAGCAGGATCTAATCTGTATTATTGAGCAAAATTTGCATCATTTGGAACACAGTTTTGTGCTAAAGGAGAAAGAATGCATGCCAGAAAATGGACTTGCTCACAAAATCCTCATGAATGTGAAGTGAAGGGAAGAGAAAAGGGTAATGACACATAATCAGGAGACAGGTAACTGTATTGTGACAGGTTAGTACAGTAGATTCACCATTACCTAAACCTCCCAATTCCACATCGCATTCTTATCACATATAAACACAATAAGTCAAATTTATTTCTTCAGTGTTAAGTATCCCTGCAGGAGAGTATTAAACAGCTCATTAAAAGAGTTTCTCATGCAGCCAAAATCTGTTTTAATTTTCAAAATGTGGTCAGAACTATGGCTGAAAAATTAAGAGCCTTCAGATAAGACTCATGCTGATTGCCATTAATTGCTGAGAAGTTTAAGTAAAGCAGATTCTACTGTTCAGTATGGGAATATTGTTGGAGGCAGTGGGTGTACTCGGCTGGGTTCTCACTGGTGAAGGGGTCGATGCTGGCAGGGAAGCGGTAGTGCATACAGGCTCGTATCCATCGGGGAGTTTTCACCTTGCTGTGGCGTCCAGACTGCTCCTCCTCTGCCCCACTTTCCATTCCTCCTCCTCCTCCTCCTCCTCCTCCTCCACCTCCTCCTGCTCCTCCTGATGGACCTGCTTGTGCTTCTCCCTCGTCCACTGGCTGAGCTGCAGGAGCGGGCTGAGGAGCTGAAGCCTGAGGAGGAGCTGAAGGGCAGCGAGAGGAGAAGCAGCAGAAGGTCAGAAGAACACATTTTGAAAACACACCAGCCCAAATTTACTAAAGGTTAAGAAAATGTGCTATAAAGGGTACAATGGTGTTAGCCTTGGCAGGTTAGTCCTATAGCTGAATAATGCAGTTAGTCCTTGTAGTAGGTGGGTGGTGGTGTGTAGTGGTCTTTTGAAGAACTTTTCTGTGCCACAAATGAATTCATTTGCAGACATTTCTTGATGATATCAACAAAATCTCTTGGCTCAATGTATTAAAACAGCACAGTTCTTGTGAAATTAGAATATAGGTTTTTATCCCAAAAAGTCACTAACAATAAATGTGCTGAGGGTCTTGATGTACTAATGTAGAGGAAGTGCCAAACACTTTCTACACTGCATCTAACCTTGTGCTGAACGCATCAATGATTTTTTATGGATCACTTCAATACATTTTCAGGAGCTTGTAAACTTCAGCGTGCAGACAACCATACTTCCCTTTTTAAACAGTATGGTGCTGATTTGTTCTGCATCCATACCCAATTTGGATGTGCACACTGTGGAAAACTAAATGCGTATGTGTGAATGAGGGACGCTGGTGGTACATCTATAGGGACGAAGGTAGGATAGTTGGGAGGCTGAACCCTAGAGAGAAGCTACTACTACTACCTCTCACCTCTCAGTGGGCAGTTTCATGTTTCATGTGTCATCTAGCTTTTTGTGTGTAGATGGCACACAGGGTGTGGGTATGACTTTAATGAGTAGACCATGAGTTAGACCAGTAGACATTTTCTTGACTGGACAAGGCTGATTCTTAATCTGAAAATAAAAAATATACTAAAACACACAGCTACTACAATCTACAAAGACTATCGTTCATTTATTTCTGACAGGTTTCAGGCTGATGTACCAGCTCAGTGTCTGTTTGTGTGTGTATGTGTAGAGACTCACAAGGAATAACGCTGTCTTCATCTGAGCTGTCAGGGTCAATGAGTTTCTCCTTAGCCTTCTCGGTTCTCTCTTTAAACATCCGGACCAGCTCCTGAAGACGCTCGTTGACCACTGTACTGGTCTGACTAGCTGAAGACGCTGGACGCTCTTTAAGTCTTTGAAAAAATGCCAGTGTATTATTACATGCCAACAGCTAAATAACAGTACTCAAACTTTCTTTCACTTCATTTGGTGTGTGTTTGTTTGTGTGTGTGTACAGTGCTCACATGTCATCGGTGCTGTGCAGGCTGGACTGGCTGGGCCAGGCTCTGACAGGGATGTTTGCTTCATCATCATCATCCTCACTTTGGGAGTGCAGCCTTCTACTGTTAAAGTTAAGTAGACACAGCAACGTCAATGGTTCAAATTTCAGACGGTGCACACAGTTCTTCTAAAATCCACTGTGATGTGGCTTAACTGTACATCTTGTACGTCAGTTTTTAGTTATTCCTTAAAAATGACAAATGTTTTAATGTATTTATGATTGTGATTAATGAGCACTGAAAATTATGTTTTAATGAGTGAATGAGCAAAGACTGGTGAATTCAAATGGGTTAATGAATGGTGAAGGATATTATGAATGAAAGGAAATATTGACTCGTCAGCACGATGTGTGGATACGGAGATAGATGTATATTAGATGAGTCAATACAGTATTAATAAAGGTCAGATATCTTACATCTTTGTCCAGATAGTCCTACGGTTCCTTCCACTACTGTTGTGGATGGTGAGAGCAGGGTTTAAAGTGTGTGTTGGTGTGTGTTTATGTGAGAGGGACAGGGAGAGACAGGGTTTACGTGTGTGCCAGGAAAAGCAAGATATTAATCCAAGAAACTGATAACAAGTGAAGATAGGCGAGAAGTGCAAGATTGCGATGCATCTGTTTATTGACTTTTGCCACGTTATGACAATATCCATACAGCAGCCAAAAGCAATAAAAAAGCCATGCAAAAGTGAACAGTTCGTTCAAAACAGAACACCACAACACAGAAGAAGAATCACTCAACAACTATTCATACAACAAACTGTCTGTGTTCTGCATAAGCACTATGTGCTGGTTTGCTTGTGTGGGTCATTTTGGCAGCAAATTGGATGGAAATTAACATTTTTCTAAGCAGCACAGTCTTTGCAGGACACTGAAATACAGACAGACCAACATATTGCTTCTACTAACTGTGATGTACAGCAGACAGCAGAGGGCAGCAGATCCATTTCAAACAGCACAAAACAGAGGTTTGTGAAGAGTTTCACTCCAAAATGATACATTTAATGATCCACTAAAAACCATTAAACAAAACTCTGTCAATGTAATTTATTGCATATTATTAAGAAAAGTTTTGAAATTTATAATCAATATATATTGTGTTTTGCTAGCTGTCAACGTTAAATTTGATCTCATTTTGGAAGAAACCACTCCACCAACAACTTGCACCTTGACCTAACCCACATACTGCATCGTAATATTACTTTCTCTCTTGTGAAATGCTTTACCATGGGTGCATATAAGCTGTGCATATGTACCGTTTCACCAGAGAGAAAGAATAATCATTGTTGACAGAAAATTTAAAGCACAACCCAAACGATCCATGCAGCTTCCTTACTCTTTATCTCCTTTACTGTAGATGAAAAGCATGAGTGGAGAGAAACAGACATAAAAAAAATTTAATGGACACCCAGTTAAACTGGAGTTTTTACTTATTTTAATAATTAATTAATACCACTACTTATTCAATGGCAGAATACATAAACTAATCGTGCTAGTATTTCTCACCTTTGACGACCTCCTGAAGGGGTCACAGGGACAGTTAGGGTTGTAAGTTTGGGGTCCTGTGGGGTTAGGATTTGGGGAACATTGCTCTGTCCCTCCCCTCCACCTCCTCTCCCTCCTTTCTCATGATCTGAGTCGACATCCTCTACATTGACGGCCGGACGAAGGCTTAGGCTTGAGCTGTCTGGAGACGTAAAAAGGCACAAAATATCTGTTGATTAATGAAGAACATCACAGATGATGTGGATGTGTTGGGACAAATGGAGCTGCAGTACAACACACAGCAAGGGGCAAAGCAGGTCACAGATAAGTTAAGCAGGGCAGGACATTGAGAGGGGGAAGAAGATTTGGCGGCATGTGCATCGGGCTAATGCAGGAGGATGCACAAGTAAACCAGGCCATGTATATGAGTGCCCTGAAAGCTGAGAGGACTGGCCTTCTCATCTGGCAAGCTGGTCAGTCTGGCTAAACTGGTGCACTGACATACTTACATACATTAGAGTATCTTCCAGTAACTTTTATCTTTTAAAAAACTTCCTTAATCATGTTTTTCCTTGACAAATTATCAGAATAGTTTGAGAATGTGTATTTACTGCTTTTTCTTACTCGGTAAACGAATGAGCTGTCTGTATCTGAACTTATATCTGAGCTTATATGAGAAATTACAGAAGAGACAACACATACACAGAAATCTACGGTCACAACACTGAACTGCTACTGTTTTTTCCTGACAGTGTGCTCAGGATCCTGAACATACTGTCAGATGTTTGGCAATGACATCTGAACTCAGTTGATTATTTACTGCTTGAAAATGTCTTTATCTATGATTATTTGTTTGCAATCAGCTGCTCTTTTATTTTAGTTTATCCTGATGCCACACATTATGAGACAACTGTCTAATCAATTTGACTGAGTTCAGGTTTCTGCAATGAATTTCACAATCTCCACCGCTGCAAATTCACCTGCCCGTCTTATTGCTGGAATGTCTGAGTCGTCTTCAATGAAGAACGCCGGGTTAGAGAGACCTGACAGCTGGCGGGAAAGTGAGTTGAGCTGCTTTGAAGGGGGGCTGACAATAGGCGGCAGGCGTGGATAGGATGGCACATTTGGCAGTTCGAGGGCGCTGCCGTTGGGGGAGGATGGAGACGGGGAGCGGGACCGGAGCTGAGGATGGTGAGCAGGAGGGAGAGGGGAGTGTCGGATGAGCCGATTGAGCTCTAAATCTTGCTGATTCTTGTCTTTCTGCTGTTTTTGCTGTTGTTGTTGTTGTTTCTTAGGCATCTTGAGGCATAAGGCTGTTGAGGCGGTTCTGGACGTTAAGGAAGTACTGCTGCGTCCGGCTGGGAAACTGGGAGAGCTTCTGTGGGATGTTTGAAAAGCTCTGGGAAAGACTGGACAGACTGGGGCCAACTGATCCGTCAGAGCTTTTGGGCAGCAACTCAGTCAGAGTTTGGGCGATATTTCGTGGGACCTGCGTGAGTCTGATCTGGGAGAGCTCTTGGCGCAATTCAGGTGGTAGGGAGGGTAGGTACTTGGTAACGTCAGAGAGCTGGGTGGGTAGCTTAGGCATGGAGGGTATTTTGGGAGTGGAGATGCCGTTTTCTTTGAAGAATGCGTTGATGTTGCCGAAGCACTCTGAGGTGTGCGGAATGCGCATCAGGCAGCTCTTTAATGCATCACAGCTGACTGGAGCTATAGAGGAGACAGATGTATAGGCAGATTCACAGTCAGGCAGAATATAAGCAAGGTGGGAGATGGCTTCAGTAGATAGTCAAACAGCAGTGTGATCAGTCTGAATGGTGATTGAACTTCTTGATCAAGGACTTCAGCCACCAGGAAACATAGTAGGAGACATTTCAGTGCAAATCATGTCAATATATAATTTAAATATGTACTGCTTAGTATTTCTGGTGCCAACTAATGAGGGTAGTTGACTGGCACCTGGTTGACTAATCATTCACACCCCTCGATGACAGACAGTGACTCTAATAGACATAAATTATTAGATTTAAATCAAACATAGTTGCAGTTGTCTGCATGTCAATGTAACTGGCACATAGAATCTGTAATGAAATATTTACCTGTGGAAAAAAAACAAACATAACAAATGGAATATTACATACTTCCACAGTCGTCCCCAGTGGCTTCCTCCTCCTACAAAAAACACAAATAATATGTATCAGTGGCCAGGGGTTGGTGAGGATAGGATATGGCATACTATGTAGATTGGGTTAGAAATTAGTCATTAATTGATTAGTTGTCAGCTATTAAATTAATCACCCACTAATATGATAATGGATTAATTGGTTTAAGTAATTTTTTTTAATTACTCAGATCAAAATTCTCTGATTCAAGCTTAATAAATGGGAATATTTCCTAGTTTCTGTACTTCCCTATGACAGTAAACTAAACATCATTGAGTTTGGGACAGAACAACATTTAAATACATCATCTTGGGATCTTGGAAACACTGATCAACATTTTTGACAGACCTAACAACTAATCAATTAATCAAGAAAATAATCCACAGATAATTAGTTGCAGCCCTATGTGAAACTTTCATCACAGTGTATGTTCAACCCATGGACATTACTTTTTCAGATGTTTTGTCAGCGTTGGGGCTTTGACCGTCTTTCTCAGATTTCTGTGGCTGCTGGGTTATAGGCTCTGCTTCTGGACTGGCTTCCTTGGTCTCCGGCTCTGGCTCTGGCTCTGGCTCTGGCTCTGGCTCAGGTTCTGATTCAGGCTCTGGCTCCGCTGGCTTAACTGGTTCAGGACTTGGAGGTGGAGAGGGCGAGGTCTGCTGTGGCTCTGCTTCCTCCTTTGCATCTAGATTTTTTTTAAATTATACGTTTCATGAAATTTAAACATTAGCATACCCAAAAGTCATAAACATATATTTGCCTGATATGGATGATACAGATGTTACAGAAATATATGACAATGGATAAGATTGAGTGGTTTAAAAAACTAGAAATATTACAAAGAGTTTGCTCTTGGGCTATACTGTAGCATGTTATGCCATCTACTTTTGGTACCTTTTCCAGCTACAATCTCTTTCTAGGGGATGGTACTGTCAATTCAAAAGAAATGAAAAACTGCAACATGTGTGCATTGGTGTTGTCTTGATCTCTACCTGGTTCCTCAACAATAGATTCCTCAGTCACGACCTTCACTTCCTCCTCAGCAAGACTCTGTTCCTCTCTGCAGGACAGAACAGGTCACAAAACAATTCATGTATCCGACTGAGTAGCGGTGTGTGGGTCTCCACATAAGGCACACTGTTTGGTTGGCTCAATATTACTTGGTCCATATTAAAAGAATACAACAGTTAGGATAGACATGCTGGTATTTTTAGAGAAAATTACCCTAATACAGGGCTTACATTGTACCCTTCAAGGATTTTGGAATGTAAAGTCAATATTTACAAATACAGACATTTTCTTAGGCATTTAGACAGGACTAATGAGTGTCTATGTGTGCGTGGGCTTATCAGATGTAGTTTGCACCCTCTGGAAATTGTGATTTGACTGTATTTGTTCAGGCTAGAAACACATTAATGCTGTTTTGAGAGTAAAGATGGTAACAGGATATGGCTAACTTTTAAAAGTGTATTTAAACTGCCAGCTAAAAACTATGATACAGGTGATAATGTAAAGTTGGGCTGCAAGGCCTGTGGTGGCTGCACATTAAATAATATGAGAATTATTTACATTTAATTTTAAGGTAGAATTTCCTTGGTTTTTAGCGCTGTGTATCTGCGATATGGTAATGCAGCACACAGGTTTATGTCCCTGTGTGGATACACAGATATGATGTCAATGACACTGTATTATATAGACTGCACGAGAAACGTTATAGAATGAAAATTAGGACTATTTTTTGATAAAAAAATTCCTCTCTCGCATATTATTAACTGAATGAAAACAAAACACAGGTTAAATTACTCTAGACATATTTCACTTCATACTGGAAATTGTGGAAGCATGAACTTTACTCAGTGTTGGCTAACGAGCTTAGCAGTGTTTTCTCTCTGCTTTTAGCATAAAACTACTCTTTCGGACGGTGACCACCTGTAGCTGACAAGCTTATGTAACACTCTGTTTACACCAGAATAGTAATTAAGATAGGGTTAAATAAAAGACAAAAACCTCATCCATTCATGACATGTATTAGTCTGTTACCTAACCATGATGTGTACACAACATACTCACTTTCTCTGCGTGCGTTAACCGTTAACAGCCCCGACAGAAAATGTCCACGAGCGTCGAGACACGACAACTAACACGAACTCGGGCTGTGAGGTCGTTTAAAAGCCAAATTATGACAATATGTTAATTGTAGAAAAACAGCTGGGAAAATATTCCATTACATCTCCGTCCATCATTTTCCCTGCGAAACAGCAGCAGGTGCTCACTGTTTAGGGAAACGGTTAAGGAGGAGGGGGAGGGGGGAGGCTGTTTCCAAGGCAAGCTGTGGTTGCTATGGCACAGCAGTGATGCTGAGGCAGCGCGCGGCGAAGATCACATAACGAGACCCCGCGGGATTTGGGACCTGACAACCCGGACCAGCACGAGACCGTCTCCTCAGTGATGGCAAGTAACTATGGACATTTTCCTGAGTAGCCTACTGTCCTGTAAGTTAAGTTACTTTTACTTTACTTCTGCTTTCCAGTCTACTGTAATAGTTATACTCCATCACATTTCAGGTAAATAGCCTAAAAAATACTGTACTTTTTACTCCTTTGGATTAATCTGATGAAGTTACTTTGCATATTCGGATTTAACCTTTGATGAAAAGAGTTCATCAAAGGTGACACATTATTAAAGATTAAACTACCACACTCCAATACAGCTCCAATACAACAATAATATGATTCTGTGTGTATGTATGGGTGTGTATGTAAATATATTTATATATAATATGTGATGATTTATTAATTTTACAAATAGTATATCGAATTTTTTGTAGTTAGATGGGAGCGTACAAAGGTACACAGGTTCAGGAATGGAAGTAAATTGATTATGATTAATTACTGAGTTGTGGAGAAAGGATAGGATTAAATAAGTGTATACTTCCTGCTCCTCTTCGAGCATGTCAATGCTTGTTAATGGAATATACTGTAACATGCTTTTCATCTTATTATGCCTATTTGTGTAACTAATTTAACTTTTTGTTTTGTTTTGTTTTCACATGAATTTGCATTCATTCATTCATTCATTCATTCATTCATTCATTCTCTGAAAAGGGCCATATTGCTGACAATAGTTTTTATAATGATTAATGGTTTGTTTTTTTCTTTTGCTTGTAATTAAGCATATTTTGCATTGTGATATTGCTGCACTGTAAAATAATTTCCATCCAATCTTTCATCACCTGGTATTTCATTAACATTTGATTATCAGTTCAACACAGTGCTTGAGACAGTGACAATTTGGAAATGTAATCTTGAAATAGATCAGTAATTATAGTTTGTTAGTTAAGTTTTAAAAAAAATCAATATAAACACCATTGGCACAGAAATGGAGCAGTGTAGAGTAGCACCCATTTTTGCATTCTTACTGTGTGACTTCACTTTGGTCCACCACTTGGCTCTCATCTTCTTGTGGTGCCGGCAGCCTGGTTCATAGTGAACACGCAGTGTCACATCACTTGGTAGTGATGCTCCCATTGCCAAAATGCCAAAACACACGCACACACACATACACACACGCACACACACACACACACTTTCTGTCTCTAACTCTGATTGAACACAAGGTCTTACTCTGCTACAGGCTCCTCCAGCAGTTCTTGACTCCCCAGTGAGAGTTTGATGGACTGTCCCTCACTCGCCATCTGTCTAATGGCCATCTCAGCTGTCTGCCTGGCCACCTCCTCAGCCATACGGGCCATCTCCAGGCGCTCCTGCATGAGACTGAAGAGAGACAGGACACACTGATATCACTGTGCTGTGAGGTAATTGTTTGTAATTTCTGGATGTGACAGGAGTCTTCTTCCTTTCGATTACAATGCTAAAACAAGTCAATTTAGCCTTGTCACTATGTTTGGACCACTGTGTATACTAACCCTAACCCAACTGAGTAAACTCAGATTGCTCTTTAATAAAACTGCATAGACAGAAAAACTATAAGGTCATAATGTCAGACTTTGATGTTTTAACTAAGACTTATTTTGGACTCTGGTCAACTTATTCCATAAGTTGCATAGGATGAATATAACTGATGATGCTTTGAGAGAGCTCTTAAATATTTTAATGTGGATATTTTACAATTGTATATGTTTGCATCATTTGTTATTGAAATGCATGTCTGTTGGCTTCACTGGAAAAAATAGTATGGTTAGTCAGAGTCAAAGTGTTGTGGACGTTTTCAAATTAATTTAATAAATACTCTAAACTGACTTGCATATTTGAATTACTATTTGATATGATAGGGAGTATTTACATCCATTTTCTTCAAATGGAAGTGACTTTAGGGAGAAATATTACTGTATGCTCATTTTCAAGTTCGTAATTTTATTTTGGGTTACTACTAGTATAGGTTTACATGCTCTGATGCTCAAAAAACACATCAGTTTTCTCATACTTTCCAGCACTGCAGCACTGTATTTCCCCTTTGTCTGAAAGACGTCTTTCAGATGGAGGCGGAATACCCAGTCTCCTCTGATTGGTCAGCCCACACATGCCTGAGCCAGCACCGCTAACAACAACAGAGCAGCTGTGCTAAATCAATTCTTACGTGCCAAACAAGCCGCAAGAATTATGCAAATGTAGACATGGTGATGTAGTGTGATGTCATAAAGTCACAGAATTAAAGGCGGGACTATTGATAAGGTGATTCAGGAGCAGTGTTTTCTGTGGGAGAGAGGAGCTTCTGTTGGTGCAGACTTTGACCTTGTTAACCTTTCAAAATCTTTTCATGCACAAGAACCTACAGTATATGAAACAGTGAAGGAAAGGGAAAAAAACAAAAAATATGTCTCCTTTAAAAGTGGCTAATAATTGAGCCTCTGACCTCCTCCATCCTCTTGTTTCCTCTTACCGTTCCTCCATGGTAGCCAAAGCTACATCTTCTGCCTCCCTTTTGATGCTCTCAATGAATGGCGTCCAGCGGCCCGTCTGGGTCTCAGCATCCTCTTGAGACATTTTTGTCCCACTGTCTGACTGTTCTGCTTGTGGGTTGGTATCACTGCACGTCTCAGACTGCAGTGAATTAAACTGCTGTGAGGCTTCCTGCTGTTGGTTTGCTGTTGGTGGAGTCGGTGGTGGGGATGGTGGTGCTGCTTTAGATTGATGTTCATGCTTCCTCGTGCCCTCGTTGTCTGAGTCCACGTCTTCTAGTACCATGTCAGGTTTGAGTTTGACTGAAACTACAAGGGGTGATATGTGTGTTAGATGCAAGAGATGTGGTTGACCTTGGACATGTTGGTGATATGTAAACAGGTATACAGCTTTGACACAAGTTTCTTCATCAGAGGTTTGTCTCATGTCGAAGATTTTTGAGAAGTGGAAATCATCCACAACAGTTTTCAGTTATTAAATGGAACTTTATGTGAAAGATGTATGCAGATAATGGAAGGTGTCCCAAATGGGAAAGGATGCTTTCAGATCTGAAGGGTCTTGCGGAGCACTTCTACATATGTGAAAAACTTAGTATAAAGCTGTTTGTGTCTCCTCCAGTGATGTGACTCAGTTGCTAAGATGTATTGTGGGTAATGTAGGCACCAGGTTTTGAAAAGGAAGAAGAATGTGTTTATTAAAAAAAAAGTGATATCTGGCTCTGTTGTATTGATTTTGATAATTTGTTTTCAAACTGCCCATAATGAGGCTAACAATGTGTGCAATGCAAACCAGTGGACTGCCTTTCAAAACCTGGTGCCTACATTATCCACAATGCATTTTAGACCTCACTAGAGGCGATTTATCAGATTACATACAGCTTCCTCTGGAGCCACAAAAGGGATTATACTACTTTTTTCACATATTCAGTCGTACACCCCAAGACCCGTAAACAGAAACGTGGGTATTGGGTAGGTTATTGATAAGAACACCACATAAATAATTTCACACAGAATCTTTATTATTCCTGCAGTATCCTCACATTACAGTATGAAATGATATGTTCTACCATCTTGTCTCTGTGACAGTCAACATGTTTTTAATATGAGCAAAGTATTTGGTTGTTTCAAATCAAGTCAAACCCTCTGAAACAACAGTACACCACATCCCTGGGCCACATTTCACAGTTCAAGGCTCTAAACATAGATCAAGTGGATCAAAACAAGCCTTAGAGTGCACTAAATTGAGGTTAAACAAACAAAATGCGAAAGGAATAATCTTGCATTTGTGTTGTTAAACCTCAATTAAACCTGTGGAAAAGCTTTCACCAACTGGAACATGATCAAGACCCAAAATGACCTCAACTTAACAGATTCTTAAAGAGTAGGACCTATGCATGAAAAATAATAGACTGCTTTTATTAAGTACAGATAGAGTTTTACTTTATCCGTAAACAATTCAGTAATGAACGAGCATAGCTGCCATTTAATTATCATTTCCAGATTTCTGTGAATTGGGACACAAAGATTTGACATTTTATGCTAAAATGCTTATAAACAGAGACAGTTGTGTTTATATGAAACTCCTTTCTTTATATCTCCTTCTGCTCTTTTTCTGGATATGAAAATGGCAACATGAATATGAAGTATACATTGCCATAGGTTAAAGCACAATAGTGTAACAGAATAACATCCTGTCTGCAAATATTTATGTCTCGCACCTACAGGAATTTCAAATAAATGGCAATTACTGTGTCACACAGGAAATGTGCAAATTAATATCACAAATACTGAAGACAAAACACATCTAATTAGCTTTATGATATACAGTACATCTTTTAGTTGTATTTCAGTGCACACATCATAAGTTGCAATACATTCATATGAAACTGTATTGAGTACAGTACGGTGAGCTTATATCTACATTCTTGTAGTATTTTAGAGCTGCCTGATTTCTGTGCTGAGCTGCAGGTTGCACAGCACCTGTAGTACAATATGTCTGTTGGTATCTCTCTCTCTGTCTGCCTGTTTGTGTGTGTGTGGGAATCGGAGCGTCCCCCAGTCGTCTCCTCCTGCTGTTTAAGGGGCTCGCAGCGCCTTCCCCCCTGAAACAGAAGGAGAAGAGGGACTGAGTTAGGCTCCGACCGTCCGACCAAAACACCTCTTCAAAAACTATGGGGGGAAGAACAAGAGGGTGCTTCAACAGAAAACACATAGACAGCACTTTTCAAATATTACACAGATCCACTGGAGTTATCCATTGTTATTAAAGAGGTGTTTTTTGTTATTTGAAGGCTTTACTCTCTGGTGACTTAACACTTATGATGTACTATAGGTCCACTTGATTGAACTGTGAATTGTGGCACTCAGGAACAATGGTACTGTCAAGGAAACAGCACGTAGAGGGTTTTCTTTAACTACACGAAGGTATAATTAAATGAATAACACCTAAACTCACCTTTCTTTAGAACTTCAGCTGCAGCCTGAGAGCAAAAATAAAGAAAGGAAGGAAGAAAGAAAGAACAGTTGTATAAGTTGCATTGCTCTCACTATAGTCATGGAAAAGTTATACTGGCAATACTAGAAAAGATGGATGGTAAAGGAAAGGTTGACAAATTTAAAGACCAGAAGAGGGGAGGGAAGAAAGAAACATTCATTTATTCCCAAAAGTTACCTCAGCATCATCTTTGGGTGGGATGGCTGGCTGAGGAACCTTCAGGCCCAGTCCTGACATGAACCAGCCGACCACACTGTCAACAGACAAAATAATGAACTGTTTGCTCTGAAGACCTTAGATACAAGTACTTGTGCTTACAATTATAAATGTAATTTCAATAAAAAATCTAAAGTGTTGAAGACATCTTGGTTGTCAATGTACAGTTAAAAGATGGATGGAGGTAATCTTAAGCCGATTAAGACTCATTGGGTATACTGTGTGGATCAGTTCCTTTTCATGGAAGATATTTCATCACAATATGAAAAGAACAGATGTAAATAACTGGATTAAACATTGCTGAATCCTGAATCCAACTCGTGTATGCGGTTTACTGGCACATAAAATTCATATTTTTCCCATAGAGATTATTAAAGTGTCGTTTTACCTTTTAGCTTGTCTTGGTAAAAGCGAATGACTTGCTCTAATTGAAAAGGACAGTGATTGAAAACGTACCCTGAGGCCTTGCTGTCAGTATCCAGTGAGATGCCACTGAGAGATTCAGGTGGTGGAGACAAAACTGGAAAGAAAGACGTGAAGTTCAGCGTAAAAAAGTATTCATCCAAGAAAGTCAAAATATGTCCTCGCAGTAATGGGGACTTTAAGTCTTAAAGGTTTCAAAGTGGTAATTTATGAGTTGTGACTGTTGATGCCAGTGTATGTAGGTTCGTGCTCCTGCCCACTGGTGTGGACAAAGACACTTTTGTGTGTGTGTGTTCATACTTTTGTCCAGAGAGGAGCGGGAGGACTTGGGTGATGGTTCTATTGGTACGGCACCAGGGGGGACCGGCTGAGGGACCATATGCTTTAGCCAGTTCACCACGCTGCAGCAGGAAAAAAAAGAAAGGTCAGCCCCTCACATGTTTATAGGTGTTTTAACTACCCGTGCTGATGTGTGTGTAGTCATGTGTGGTTCATACTCACTTGGGAGGAAATTGATGGGACGCACTCTCTACCTCCGACACCTCATCTTCTGATTCCAGCTCCACCACAGGGATGTGTGGGAGGGGATCATAATCTGGACAGACCAATCAGAGAAAGATCAGCTAAACTGCTCATATTTAATCATTAATTGAAACATAATTTCTTGTGAAAAGGCAAAGCATACCCGGCATTGTTGCAACTTCATATACCTACAGGAGAAAATACATAAAAGGGCATTTAAAGTCAAGCAAACAGAGGATGGCTATAAGTTTCTTACTTAAGTAGTGTAACAAATCAGGGAATTATAGTTGTATCATCAATGAATGAGTATTCAGGATATGTGATATCTGAAACTTTGTATCCATTATGTCAACGTGAGCCCCATGGAGGTTAATGATTTGTTTGTCCATCAGCTCCACACCATATAGGCCACATGTGTGTCTCTCCATGTAAGACATTACTGAGGTCAGGGGGGATATAAATGAGTCTCACTGGAGCAATAAACCTCACATCCCACATGGGCCCCTTTTATGTCCATGCCTACAGTACGGCATGCAGACTAAAAGTTCAGACAACGAGGGCTTCAAGTGGGGCCATTATGGGCAAATGTTCATTTCATACAATAATGTATGGACTGAAAATTGATCAATCCTTAAAGGTGCAACATGTAAGAATTTTTTTAAAACATTCAAAACTTGTGTTGCAGATATTCCTTGAAGTTAGCATGCTAACCAGCTAGCCCCTAGCCAGTTTGTACCTCAAGACTTGATAGTCTGATAGTAATCAATGGCAACTTTCTCCGAGCTTCAGCCAATATGATGTCTACCTAAACCGAGCTAACTAGCTAATGAAAGAGACATTAAGCAGCATTCAGCAGTTACTCTGGTGATATGCTGCCCCCTATTTGTTTGGAGTATGAATTGAACAGGTGGCCAATTCTTACATATAGCACCTTTTGATATAAATATTTTAATATATTACTTTTGGTAATGTGACAGTGATGTTACAGTGAGCTTCATGCGTTGCGTGCAGAAATCACAGAGTATTTCAATCATCTTGTGTATCGCTGCAGCCGTGAGGCCTCCAAGAGGGTTGAATAGCAACAAAGCTATTGGAGGGCTTTAACCTGGCTAAGCCCCCTGTAGGTTCCTTTATAAGCTTAATCCTTACACATGATTAGTATTATAAACCTGCGGGGCAGTATTAAGTTGTTTGAGTCAAATGTCACCTAATAACATAAACCATGGTTTCGATTACCTGTGGCTGACTGAAGACCCTGCTTTGATCATATTGGAGATGCTGTTCCTCGATGTTTACATATAATAGGATTATTTATATGTCAAATAAGTTTTAGCTTTTGTTCTGATGCACTAATTTTGTGGATGTTGTTCATCTGTATGACTAAATGTCCTTGTGTCTCACCTCAGTGTGTTCCTCAACGTCGTTAGACTCTTTGTACTTATCATCGGGCTGAGGCAACACCTTGGTCAGACCCTGAGTGACCCAGCCTATCACTCCAGAACTAGGGGAGAAAAACATTGAATTTGACTTTGAGGAATGCATTTAGCAATATCTATTTTTATCTTTATCTTTTTTTATACTGTACCTTTCTCCATCCTCCCCTGACTGCTGGACGGAAAAGAAAAGAAGCAAGAACGTTGAGAGGCCAAAAAAGTCTACTGCAAACTTGGTAAAGCTGCTTTTAAATTCATCGAGACAAAACAACAGTTAAAAGTTTATACAAGCCAAATATTATTTAGTTTATCAGTCTGATCCCTTGATTGAGCAGGCTGCGTGTCTACTCGAACACTGATACACTCACCCTGGTGTCAGCCCTGCTAAGGCGAGGGGAGCCAGCAGGTTGAGGCATGGCGCTGACAAACCCATTAGACAGCCAGCCTAGAACTCCAGTCTGGGCCTGACTGTAGAGGAGGTGAAAAAAAGATGGTAAGATGTCAGTATGTCGACACACACACACTACTTGTACTTAGAAACTAGTGGACAGAGAGGTTTACCTGTCCTCTGAAGCCTCATCTGTGTTTTTCAGCGGAGGACTCTTCACTGTGGGATGAGACAAAAACCAAAAACACCCATGTTTTACATGAATTCTCACACAGACAACTGGTATAAAACAAGTAGAAATTAATCCTCACCGTCTCTGCTTTTGTTGTGGTCCTATAAGGTCAGAAAGACAAGAGACAGAAAAGAGTGAGGAAAACATCAGAAATGACACTGTATGTGTGCTGGTGTATGTGTGTTTTTGTGTTTTTGTGTTTTTGTGTTTGTTGTCGTACAGTAGCAGAGGCCTTCCCAGCTCCATCTGTCCCAGAGGTTTCAGGGGGTTGGGGGACCACTTTCACCACCCAGTTAAACATCCTGCTGAACAAACACACAAACATAATCGTCAGCCTCTGAAAAAGCCCTTCATCAAACATTGTTGGTAATATTGATGATAATGATGGTAACTCGTAATAATGCAGCCACTTCATCTGTCGGACAGAGAGTCCTCAACTGGAGCCAACGAGGCTGATTAAGCTTTCTTGCCTGACCAAAATTGACTATTTTTTCCTGTAGATCTTCAAAGCTGTCTATAGACACACTTACAAACTTTTATAGAGGCAGGTAGTGCTTGAAATATGGATTAGAAAATCTTTGTGTCATTAATTTAAACATCAGTCAGGTTGTTGTTGAGGATCTTATTAATTTGTTTCCAGTGCGTAACGTGGACAAACCCTTTTAAATCCACCAATTAACCTAAAGAAGAGATAGAAATCAGGTTCCTGTCTTTAACGCAAGCTCTCGCTCAGGAGTCAAAAGTCAGAGGAGACTCAAAAGGCAAAGGGCCGGAGGTTAACCTCATTCAGGCTGCAGTGCACCATAAGCTGCTTTACCAACAGCTTCCTCAGGTGACAGAAGGTTAAATCAGTGAAATCAGTCACAAATGTGCAGAAAGAGGACATTTTGCCTGGTCCAGCACACTGGTTCGAGACTGAGTTTTAGAGAGCCAGCAGGAGGGCCACCTAATCTCAGATGTGCGTTATATCCGTCATGACAGACAGTTTATCAGCCTGTTGAGATAATCCACTTCGGTTCAGTAACAGGGGGAAAAGTGGCTCACTGAACCTGCAAGATGTCCCGCTAATTGACCGCAGCAGACAAGTCGGGGGCAACCAGGACGGCTGTCCTAGCTGTCGTGACAGGTGATTTCTACATGTTAAAATCCCCTGAGAGCATAATCACTTTCAGTCAAGAGTTTCTTTTCCTAAAAAGTTCAGTGTCTTTCATTTTATGCACTGCTTCCTGGAACATTATAAAACCTATCTGGGCATGAAAAAAAGTTTTCCATATCTTTGTTGACTTCCCCATGGCAACAAGTAAGGTCTGCATCGTGGATCTACTGTATGACAAGAGCGAAGGTGACATCTACTGGATATAAAATCCACACCCCTTTTATCCCTTCCATCCCTCTTCTCTCACATAATCTCAGTTTTGTAGTTTTGGATTAAATCGTGAAGCTCTACCATGTAACTAATCCACAGCCTTCCTCGCTGCGTAAGGGCCCAGATCAACTCCTGACATTTGCCCTCATCACACCAGAGCATTCTCAGCCATCAGAAGAGCAGAAATCAGAGGAGGATACCCCATAGATGTTCTTCTTTGTCGACTGATTGTGTTTGTAATTCAGACTCTGCAGTGCGGGCTTTGATAAAAGCAAACCAGAAGCTCTAAAGAAACATCTAATTACAGCAACACCAATGTTTCAGCTCACTCACCTCTAATCAGCAGTTTGACCAACCAAGTTATTTGTATGTTAAATAATGCATCTTTCTACCCCTGTGCAAAATAACTAAAACATATTTCCCTTACCTGCGTGTCTACAGGTGGCTCTGCATGCCGGTGGCGTAGAGGTATCCAGAGTGCGGCACGGCCAGCACAGGTCTGCTGGGATTGCCACAGCGGCTGCCTCGGGCTAACTGGATTAACAAGCACCACCTGAAGGTCAAGGCACAATCCTGGACCGTGAGCCACCACAGATTAGCAGCAAAGAAACGTATCATCAGGTGATCATCCCTTTGTAACCTATAAACTAATATGACCCCCCAAAAGCAACAAGCAACAGGGGGTGATTTTCACCTCACAGAACTACAGCCTTCAGGGGTTCGTGATAGAAAGTGCACTTTTTTCACCAGTTGCAGACTACAACTATTAAGATATAGTATGAGATGAAAAAATACTATTAAACATATTTGCACATCTGGATAATGAATTTGGGTTTGTATTAAACACGTAAAACATATTTTCTGAAAGAATAGAACTTTTTTCACCTCAAAAGGGAGATCATTTGTTTTTACAATTCAAGTAAAGTAAAAAAAAAAAAATGCATATTTTCAAAGCATTTATCTCTTTTGCACTATATTCACAATGCATTTGGTGTATGGTACAGCTAGAGACCCCTACTCTCTCCTCCACCTTGTCATCTCTGTCCTTATTATCTCCTATCCCATCCTCATTACAGTTTTATCCCCAGCAAGTGACGCAGGGCCTCTACTGACTAACCAGCGATGAGCTATATAAAGTCCAAAGTCAACCTTTTGACTGTATGGTCATGGACAGTCAGGGGGAGATGGTAAAGCTTATTAGTCAGCCTCAGGGTCTGGCCAGGAGTCTGACAATCTACTTCCTGTCTTGTTCCTACAGCTGCACGAAGGCCACAGCTCTAAAAAAAAAAAAAGAAAAGAAAAGAAAAATGTCCTGTTCTGGGCGGTTTTATTCACTTGCTGTAGAGCCTTCCTGTCCTGGGCCGTGCACGGACCATGCCAGTTTGTGATGTTTCCAGTCA
This sequence comes from Pagrus pagrus, assembly GCF_965226575.1. Taxonomy (NCBI): domain Eukaryota; kingdom Metazoa; phylum Chordata; class Actinopteri; order Spariformes; family Sparidae; genus Pagrus; species Pagrus pagrus. Next base: position 24,923,354 of record NC_140194.1, read on the forward strand.
GGATGATTTCTATTGCTATTTTTCTATTTTCAATTTCTTTTTGAATCAGGAGGATATCATTGTTGTACAGTTAGAACAGGAGGGGGCTGAGCACACAGCCCTGGAGGCCTCCGATGTTGAATCATTAAGACTAGACACAGCAGATTCAAGCCCAGGACCTTCTTGCTGTGAGGCAGCACACTGTTGCATATTTTACTTGATGATGGCATTGGATCCAAAGATAAGGAATCAACAATGTTCTTACAATTACAGTCAATACAATCGATGGCGATAGACCGACCATTAATCATCTTCTTACATTTCTTTCTCTTCTCACCCTTTGGAGGGGCATGATCTATAGGTTGGGAACCACTGGACTAAACTATCAAACTGTATTTAAAAAAGTGGTCAAAACTCAACTTTGGCCAGCTACAATAATATCTGTGCACAATCTAATAATGTAATAAAATAATGTGTCAGTCACAGGGTACATTTTCCCACATAATCAGTACTTTTGATATTTAATATAAGTATTTTACTTATGTAGGAATTTGAGTACAGAGCTTTTTCTTGTAACAGAGTATTCCTACATTGTTATTGGCTATTTATAATTCAGAATTCTTCTTCCACAACATTTTAACAGTGAACATGGAGGAAGAGAGGTGATAGGTTGGATTAAAGATAGACAATCAGTATGGGAAAAAAAGAAAGGAGAACACAAGATCAGGATGGTTAGAGGAGAGAAAACATGGCATGATGCCTGAGAGTGATTAGCAAAGGACTGTCCTCGTTAACTGACCGACTGGTAAACAGGACGTGGCACATTTGTTGCTATGGGTTGTACTGTAACAATGACATAGCAACTGTGGTGGATTTTCATGGGAATCCAACCTGTGAAAGCATCAGTCATGATAAATTGTACATGTGGACATACGTTTGACAGACAGCAGGTTCTCAGTGAGCCACAAACAGGAAGACAGAAAATTCAGGTGAGGAGATCACACCACATCAAGTGAGGCCTGTTGTTGTTTTAAAGAAAGGGAACAACAGAACAATTTATGGTGCTGACGAACCAGGAGGCATTCGGCAGATCCCATTATCAGCTCAGTAGGGGATAAGCTGGGAGAACAGGCTGATGACACAGATCCTTGCCTCTTGGCTGGAATATGGCAGCATCATAGTGGCCTCAATCCTAATTGAACATCTGGATAATGACACATGGGACAGTTTGGGCAAAGGGGAGATGAGCAAACTGACAAGGGTCTTTCATTTTGGGGAAACTTTGTAGGAAATCATCTTTTTGGTCATACAATCCATTTTTGGTTGAGTGAATTCATATTTAATTTAATTTCAAAGAACAATTGGTTTAATTGGTGTAAGGAGAAAGAGATTGAGGAAAAAGGAAGAAAAACAGAGAGAGACGATGAAAGAGGTGAAAGAGAAAGCGGCTGCAGAGGTAAAGCCAGTGGATGATCTGTGATGGAAGATAATCCTGATTAACTCTGACATAAAGACGTGCAGCAAGGTGCTCACACTCACTCACTGAGGACCTCGTGTGCACACATTAACACACTCTTACATACATTATCTGTTTATCTGGTGGGAAAAGTACCCAGATTCTTTACTTAAGTAAAAGCACTACCTGTAATACTACAATGTAAAAGTGATCCATTACAAGTAAAGTTGTTTTTAATCAAACTTTTACTTGCTTTACTTTAGTTTATCATTAGTGCATTGGTGTCATTTACACCGGGGGCACTGGGGACATGTCTCCACCACCTTTGCCAATTTTGTCCCCATCCCTTTTTAAAATCAGAATCAGAAGCATAATTTGTTTGAGGATGTACTAAAAAGTAGCTTGCACCAAGAAATGTTAACCAATGACAATGCTTTGCTCTCCATCAGCACCTACTGAAACTAGCTGCTGCTGATTCTGGTGCCAAATTATGGCAAAAATTGAACCCAGGATCTAACATGTACAGTACACCATGAACTAAATACACGTTTCTAAATATATGAATTAATTGTGTGGAATTTTAACTTAAAAAAATAATATCAATGAATTGAGTTTGTTTCATAGATAGGAATAATCTCATCTAACCTGCTCATGTCCTCACATGTGAATATTTACATATTGGCTCATTAACTCTGGTGGCAGCAGAAAACAGCATCGAAACAACAAGGCAGTTTAACGAAACATCTAAAGATAAGATTTATTATCTTTAACTGGCGTTTTTAATGATATATTGTTTCTACAGTGATGTTGGTCTGGTTTGATTGCCATGGTGTTGCAACTATGGATGTGATGCATATGGATGACTGCTATTAACGTTGTTGTGTACGTTTATATTGCTAACATGCACAGTGTTAGCAATATAACAGTACTTTCATAATGTCTACTCTATAGTAGGCGAGGCCCTTTTGATGTACCATTATTCCCAATTTAATTTTCAATGGTGATGTCATATGATCCCCTCATTACATTGCAAGTCACATATGTTAAAGACTATTTAAACAATATTGTTTCATCTGAGCTGATGTCTCCATATTTTTCATATTGTGCTGTGTAGTATATTACTTTTTAACATTTTAGAAGCAATGATTCCCTCTTGTGGCCAAAGGTAGAATAATCTCCTTGAACTCATGTTCACTCATGTGCAGCAGGTTAAAACTGTAAAGTCACAAACTGCAGCAAAGAAGACTTGTGTTGCTTTTACCTGTGAGTTTTATTGTGAAATCCTTAACGTACTCTACACAGGAGTGCAAAGGCCTTACAGAACATGCCCTGCATGCATCAACATCATCATAAAAATCTACTGCTGTTGTTACAGAAAACCTGAAGAAACAAAATTTACAAAACTACAAATGATAAGAAGTGTAAAAAAGAAGAAAAGAAACACATTTTTAAGAACGTTCCCTCATGCTATTTATACTAAAAAAAACAATGCCCCCCAAATATTCACAGAAAAAAGGCACAAGGAAAAGGCACATACCTAAAACAAATGGTAATGGTTGCAGCATGTGAATAGTGGTTTTACACAGACAGATGGACACAAAGACAGGATCATTTTCTGCATATGTTTCTCTGTGTTAAGCATCTTTTACACGCTTGAGCTAACTTTCCAGAGGAGTGGAGAGGAAAATTAATACATTTGGGAGCACAGATGTGGGGTAAATACAGCAATGAAACAAAAAAAACAACAGAAAGACAGACTAGGAATGTAAAAACAAAGGGAAAAGAGAAGAGAAAGATAGAGGAGGGAGGGAGGAAAGAGGGGGTCGCAGAGGAAGTCATCTCCAGCTCATGACAATGAGCTGAGGGAAAACAAGAAAACTTGAAAAGGAAGAGTGGACTTATCCTGATCTAGGTCAGTAGGCACAACGCCAGCGTTGCCCCTCCCCGAAATCCTTCCCCTCTCTTTCCCTCGCTCCTCCTTTCCAACAGAAAACTGGAGAGGAAAAGCAGGCAGAGCCCTCCCCTCCTCAATCTGTGCCTACCCCGGTTTCTTTCTCTTTCTCCCCCTCTTCATCTCATTTCCCCTCTCTCCTTACTCTCCAGTTTTTTATTCCTCCTCCTTTTTGCATTTTTTCCCCAACTCCCCTCCTCCCCCCTCCTCATGCCTGACACTACTAAATCAGCAGCATGTGGGCTTAATGGAAACCAGACCCTGACCCATTCCTCTCTCGCCTGCAGGATTCTCCCCTCGTACACTTAATTAGCTTTCTTTAGCTTTAGCATGAGAAAAGAAGAGGAGACAGAGAAAGACACTGCTGCTATAGTTTTAGTCTTAACAAGCTGAGTTTAGATGGACAGGATTTGTAAAATGTCACCCTTTTTCTCAAGTTAAATGTGAATAAATCCCCCTCCCTCTTCTTGTATTTCATCCCAGCCCTGGCACCAGTCGTATATCAATATGTCTCCAATGGGACTGTGTTTTTAGTGGTGCAGTCTGAACAGTTTATCGTGGCTGCGGTGGGAGGAGGGGAGGCTGGAGCCCGTGTGTCTGTGTGCAAAAACTCTATGTGCCTTTGTTTGGGTAAGTGGTCTCTATGCGTTGGTGTGTGTGGACATGCACAAATGAATCCAGCTAGGTTTTTTCTTTTTCTTTTTTTTAGATCATGTGACGGTGCATGCGTGTGTGAGAAGGGGCAAGACATAATAGGCTCGGTGGGAGACTGGTGGTCATGGACGCACACAGCTGTCTGACATTCCTGCGCTGGTCGGAGGACGAGCTTCTTCTGCTAGTGTGTGTTTTAAAAGCAGAGGGAGTTGTGCTTTATATGACTACACACACACACACACACACACACACACACGCACACACAAGCACACGCACAAACACACACAGACATCTGCAGTGAAGCCACCTCAGCAAAACTGAGACAACAATAAACAATCAAAAGTGCAAATTATCTGTTCTAAACAACGGAAAATGATTGGTTAAGGCACCGTAGTCAAACATATGGAAGACTTCATATTTATGTATTTCTATATTTGTTTTCATAGCTATAAGCACTCATGTTTGTGTCTATCTACAATGTGTGTGCTACTGTATCATGTATGTGCATTATCGACTTTTCTGCATTTCTACTACAAATAAATCACCTGTCCCTCCTTAGTACAATTAGAATTGATAGAAACGGTCATTCCTAGTGTCTTCAACACAACACATTTGGTGGCTGAAGGATCTTTTTTTTTAAATGTGATTGAATTAATGTGATTCTTTGAGGAAAAAGAGGTACTTTTTCAGACATTTGGAAGGCACAAAACGAGGCACAGGAGAGGGAAACTGTAGCTCCACAGGCACCGGCTTTACCACTTTTGCATTATTTCACATGAGCAATAAAAGTTCTCACAATGAACAGGGGCCAAAAACGGTGACTCATCCTCGACTTTCTCAGACTAGTGCTGTGTCGAAGCTTCTTTCCACCGCGCCATAAGTAAAATTTGTGACGCCAACGACTATACCAGACAAACGATGAATACCCGTTCTATCTCTTCTAATTCTGCGCCTCACACCCAGTCCTGCAACGAACGTTTGCAGTGCACCAAGGCCCTCGGTGTCTCTTTGTTCTGCAGAGTCCTGAGGATGGCGTAGATTAGGACGAGGATGCACAGGATGAGCACCAGAGGGACGGTCACCATTATCAGGGTCATGACCTTTGATTCATTGTCGGCCACCGTCACCACCACGTTCACCTCTTTGTCGTCCTCCTCGTCCTCTGTGCTGTCAGGCTTAGAGCTTGGGTCCTCTGCTGGGTTTTTGTCCTGGCCCCTGTCCGGCTCTTTGTGCTCATCTTCGCCTCGGTCTGAAGGATTCACTGGTTTGTCTTTTGGTTCCTGGTCAATGTCTGGGTCAGGTTTAGGGTCAGGGACTCCCACACAGCCCATGAAGTCCTTCAGGATGGAGCGAGGATAGCCTTTGTCTGCCTCTGTCCTGTGGTTGTCAAACCTCCAGTAACTTTTGCCCTTGTAGAAATAGGTGTAGGCTGCATGAGAGGAAGATAAGAGAGATTTAAGTCAGCCAGCTCATGTGAAATGGATTTTCAGCACAGTACGCACAGTGTTGATATTTGGTGGCTAAGCTCTGACCTTGTCACAGGACATTTCAAGCTTTTGGGAATCTACTTGTTCACTTTCTTGCTGAAAGTCAGATGAGAGCACTGATACCACTCTCATATTTGTGCAGTAAATGTGACGCTGCAGGCAAGCAGCAGGCTAACTTAGCTTAGCATAAAGACTGGAAACGGGGAAGCACCTAGCCAAGCTCTGCCTACAGGTAACAACACAATCCATACTGGTCTGTTTTTACACTTCGGTAATGTAGGTGAAGCTGAATTAACATTTAGTGTCTCTTTGGTTTAATTCATACAAACACCGATGGATGGAGCCGATCTAGCTGTTTCCCCTGTGTCTGGACATGATGCTTACCTGATATGCAACTGGCTGTTGCCTTTAAAGTAATAGTTGAACATTTTGGGAACTACACTCATTAACTTTATAGCTAAGAGCTATGATGAGAAGACTGATATCACTCTCATACGCATCAGGAAACAACTAGCCTGGCTCTGCCTGAAGACAACAACAAAATACTGTTCTGTTGATACATTTCGGTTTTTGTACAAATCAAACAAACAAGCCTAGCTGTTCCCCCTGTTTCCAGTCTTAATGTTAACCTAACATGCAGCTGGCTGTAGTCAATAGTAATAGTTCAACATTTTGGGAACTGGGCTTATTCACTTTCTTGAATTAACTGTACAGACATGAGAGCGGTATAGATCTTCTCATCTAAATCTCGGCAAGAAAGTGAAAAAAATGTATTGCCCAATGTCGAACTAGTTGTTCGAAGCTTTTGGAGAGGTAGCGTTAGTCTAACACAGCAAAGATTGGCTGCCTTCAGTTAATGATTCTTTCAGTGCTTCAGCCAAATTCGATTAACATACGTACAATTAATCTACAACTTGTCATTTCATTGTAAATGCTGCCTCATCAACTTCATCATTTGTCTCGACAAGGTGAATCTCAGTTTAATTTTTGTGCAAACAGAAAGCAGACTCAGGAATGTTTCTTAAGGGACCAGTCTAGCCTCTCTCCAACACTTTTCAGGGCCAGGGCTGACCCTGATAATACCAGACTGCACATAAAATGTGTCAATATCTTCATAAAAAGTAATAAATCAACAAGACATGTTGCTTACATGCACTAAGATTTGGCAATGGGATGTGAATATAACCACATGCAGTCGTCCTGGGGTAAAATTCTGGGTGCAAATGCAGCTTTGGAGAGGAAACCAGGCTTGCAGAGACATTAGAGCAGTTTGGGTGGAGATGAGAATGGACTGTTAGAGTGCATTTAGAGCTGCTCTGCCACAAATCTAATTTCCAAAGGAAGGACGGGCCAACCCTCAAACCAGAGCTCTCATTCCTCCCTCCTCTCCCTCTCTCCCTCTCATCCCCTCACCCTTCTCTGCTCTACTTGTTCCAGCCTAACCAGTCTCAAATGCATTTTTTTCCCTCCCTGTCTCTTACACACCCCATTTCACCCATCTAACCTTTCGTTCTTTCTGTCCCTCCACCTCTCCTCTCTCATGCTGTTCTCCTGCTTTCAACACTGTATGTACAGCTTTGGGTGTCTGTTCTGATTCCAGTTTAACAGGAGCTGCTCCCTTGCTCCAAATAAAGGCTGTATTTACTCTATTTAAGGTCATTATTTACCTCCATCATCACTGAGGAAGGCTCCTTTGGGTGAGTCAGGGATCCTGCCCCATCTTGTGTTCGGCTTTGGGAAGTCGCGGTCTGTAGTGCGGGTCTCCTCGCTGTATCGCCAGTATCTGCACAAAGACAATCAGATGTATAATGATGTGAAAACACCTTCATTTATATATTGACAATATTTTTAACGTGTGCAAATTTTGCAGAATGTATCTCTGTGTTTGTTTGGATATATGGTACCTGTCTCCAGAGAAGAAGTATGTATATCCATTGGGCTCCCACCAGATTGCTGTGTCAATCTTATGTGCAGGGACTCCGTGTCCATACTCATGTAAGGGCTGTGGGTATCCCGGCAGGACATCAGCCTCCCTGAACACCCAGTATCTATCATCTGCAGGGACAAAAGGATATGCATTTTTCTAGTGAGATAGTGCCTTACAGAAAAACAACATGAATTTCTCATGTTTTCCATATGTATCCATATGCATCATATAGAGCACATGTAGAAATGATGGTAACATGTGGTACCATAATTTCACATGCATTCCCATAGGCTTCACATGTGGTCTCATAGGTTTCACATAGGACTACATGGGTTTCACATTAAATCCCGGTTTCAGATGTGGTCAAAAAGGCTTCACATTGGCATTTGTATGGATTTAACATGGGAATTTACACATGATTCACATATCGTACCATAAAAAAGTTTAAATACAATATGTGCAAAGTACATATTTCACATGTGATTTTAACATGTTTTCATGCGTGCAGAATCACATGCACAGGTGAAATGTGGTTTTCTGTATGGGGTTACACCTACAACACAATCTTCAAGCGTAGGTATGGTTTGTTACTAGGCTAAGAGAGAGGAAATGTAAGCGAAAACTAATGAGTGAGAGAAGGGAGAAAAAGCTGTGGCATACAGAGAAAAAGGGGATGGCCAGAACATATGGCAAATGTCATTGAGTTTATTCTCTCAAGAAGAAAAGTGGAAAGGACAGGCAAGGTAGAAATGGTAGGCATGACACTTATTTTCCAAGATTTCCTCATGTGAGAGCCAATTTCTTCTCTAACCCTAACCTTTGGGCACACTTTTCAAACACTTTCCACCGCGACTGCCAGGGACTGCTGCATTGTGACATACTAGACCGAACTGTAACAGCTAAGTTGGTGCACTGGGGCGTTTAATAATCAGTGCACACTTTGAAATTCAAATATTTTCACCAATTGTTTTGTCTCCTGCAGCAGTTAAATCATTTCGGATTCATATGGCCAACATTTTGGCAGGTTTAAATGCATACAGAACGCTTTACTGTGCAGCTCGTCTTACAGCCATCACTCTCAGTGACGTGAACACAAAGCAGGAATAATGACAACAGACATCAACAAATAACAGGAATCTTCTGTGTATGTGAATTCGAGTTAATCTATGATCACAAGCTCTGAAAATCCTGAAAATGCACAACAAATCACCACAGGGCCTGCTTGTAAAAGTGAAACCTCTGCAGCTGTGTAAATCTGGAGCAGTGCACTGCAGAGAAGGCTGATGCAATCCTCCACCTCTCTCATGAGGCCTTTTGGGGCTCAGCTGGAGCTGAGTCTTACTGGGCCAGCAACAGCTGCCTCATTCAAGACACTCAATGAACTCAGCAACACACTCAAACTCTGTGATGCAGTTATACATACATGCAATGACACAGAAAATCAATTCTCTCAACAGACGAGTCAGAAAGTTTTAACAGTGAATCATTTGGCTGGAGGAGTTTCTTTCTTGTTCACATTACTTCTAGTGTTTCAAATATTTATGTGCGTGAGTGTGTCTGCCAGATTCGGAGAGTTATAGCTGTGTTGAATTATTACCATATCCTTGTAAATCACATCGTGTGGAGGGAAAACGCGCTGAGTTTGCACGGTTTCTTTTCATTCTGACCAGTTCGAATCGGATTCCTTTTGCATTTGGATTACACTCAACAGCTCCACGTTGGGAAAAATAGAAGAAAGAAACCCTGTGGAAACGAGCCAGCCTTTTGTTGTGCCCTTAAGTAAGTACAAAAGCTCTGCTCAGCATTCAACAAGGTTTTGACATGACACAGTGCGCAGCCTGCTCAGCATGTGGACACTGCGTTAGCAAACATCTACCGGTTTTTATTGGTCATAAATGGCCTTGACATACCTTTAAAGAAGACAAATTTGCCATCGTGGCGCTCGTAGGCTGCATCGATGTCACTGGGCAGGCCGATCCAGAAGACGGATATCGGCATGGGGTAGTTGTCCAAGACCCGGTTCCTCCGCACACGCCAGAACCAGCGACCCTGCACAAGCAAGCAAAATAATGTTTATCTTTGATCTAAATTATTTATTGTTCACTTCCCCCTGCATGACTCAAATGTTTTTTTGACTAACATTGCTGTAAAAACACCAGTGACACACTCCTTGATTTACAACATGAAGAGTTCACAGATGTCCAATCCAAAGTAAACCCTTGAATTAAACACTGTGTCTTTACTTCTCACCTTGAAAACAAACATCTCCCCCCTCAGCATTGTCACCGTGTCAAAGTCCCCGTCACAGATATTTGGGGGCTGGTTGTGGGGCACCTTAGGAGGTCGGGGAGGAGCAGGGGGCTTAGGGGGAGGCGGAGGAGGGGGCGCCTCTTTCCTGATGTGCGGGGTGACAGGTTCTGGTTCAGGCTTGGAGTTGGTGGTAGTCGAGGTGGGGAGGACGGGAGGTGATGTAGGGCTGGGGTTTGGCTCCGGCTGAGCTGGGGGATGCAGGTCACTGTCGGTTGGGTTGGGTGATTCGGGCGGGGGGTCGGTGGGAGAAGTGGAGGTGGGTTCAACTTCAGGATGAGAAGCGGAGGTTGGGGAGTCATCGTCGGGTTCGTTGTCAGGGGCGAGAGGAGGAGTTGGTGAAGCCTCAGTGATGAGAGGAGGACCTGAGAAGGAAAAGATGAAGCATTCGGCTTTAGAACAAAACAAAGAGAAATTTTCCTGAACTGAAATAAATTCCTATTTTCTGCCTGTGTGGCATTACACATCAATAACCTCCTTTATACTCTCCTCCTCCTTTCCCCTCACAATGTCTTCTCTAATTCTCCCTCACACAAAGAAATGCAATTTTCCATTTTGACCAGCAGCTATAAGCTCATTTGCTGTACAGCTCTCTGGAAATAAAATCAGCCCTGCTGGTTGCTAAGAGGACAAAACACACAGATACAGCAATTATGTAACATGTATGACAGCTGATGGCCTTGAAGACATATTGAGTTACACTGAGCCAGAAATACTCCCAGGAAATCATGCAGGCTGATGTTGGCCAGTGAATCAGCTATCTGTATGTGGGGAAATTCAGCATCTGCAGCATTTTAACCTGCATAGTCTACAGACAGTGACGGTAAACAAGTCTTTGTTTGCTTCCCAGGCTCTGCATTTTGTGCATTGTCTTGAAAAATTACCACTGTCCTGACTTTCATGGTGTCTCTGATACTGTTTAAAGTTTTGTAACCAGTTTATCAGGCAGTTTCTCAAATCTGTATTTGATTGTGTGTCTTACTTTGTTTTCACACATGCTTTCACTCTTCTTAGTTTACTGTGTACTGTGTTTTAGCCTTGGAAAGCTCACTAGCTGATGCCTGTTATTCAGCTATTTTTATCACAAGACAAAAAGGGGACTGTTACCAGCTGCTCAGAGTCGAATTGTATCCGTGAAAGGGACACCCTTTCAAAATTAAAGCCCCCGTACTTTGGCAGGCAGTTCTGTTAATATAACAAAATTACAGTCCGAGCTTAAAGCTGCATTAATCGATTCGTTTTTGTCACTTGGAGGCAGCAGAACAAGTTGTAAACACGACACTGTTATACAGTATTATCAACTTATGAAGTCATGACATGTTAGCCAATGGTTGACTTTTTACATCACCAACAGACATGGAGCAATATCAGCATTCATTTAGAGACGTGTTTCTGGCCACATATTGACTGTAAGTGCAATAATCACTCTAATCTCTTTAGAGCTCTGTTTTGGTCTCCACCAACTCCTGAGGAAAAATATGTGACTATATAGTTGCTAACGGTTTACTTGGCTAATGAGCAGGTAGCATATAGTGGAGTATTAGAGCTTGTTAGCTGAAAACAGCTGCTTCATATGGCCAAAAAAAAGGTTGATGAGCTTAAAACAAAACAGTAAAGTTGCTGGCTGTAAAACCAAAACAAAGTGACACCTTTCACACTATTAGTCATTTGATGTGCTCATATAAAATATTGATTAGCGCAGCTTTAAAGTAAAGTGGTTTATATCTTTAAATCCTTTAAAATCTTCCTTTTTGTTAGATGCTTAAGGTAATATTGTACTTACATATCAAGTATTCAGACACTAGGAATTACTTATATATACTTATATATCATTTCACAGGTTAGTTAAGTTTGTAATACAACAAATTGCCTTTTACAGCAAATTTCTAAGTAAGTCATAAATGCTCCACTTGGCAGGAATTGAGCCTGTTGATGTTACTGGTAAGACTCTGCAGCTAAATAACTGAGTGATAAGTCAACAGATGAGTAGCTGATGAGGACAAATTGAGCTGAGAGACTGCCGGTCTCTTGCATAAATCCTCTACTAAGGAACCCAAATGTTTATTCCAACCAATACAGTTTATGCCGTGTTCGTCTCTATTTAAACTCTTCAGGTCCTTTTCCTCATCTAATCAGAGCTTTTGTCGAACACAATCCTTCAGATCTGTTTAATTAAGCAAACTACTGTATATTTCCAGTCAAACATTTACCTTACAGTATATACGGCAGAAAACTGACTCGATTTTTTGCATCTGGTTTGCCAAAACTGTAGTCTTGCTCTGGTGCAGAGGTCTAGTGTAGGCGTATCAATAGGCCAGAGTTGTGTGGGTATGGAAAGATTTGGGGTTTGCTGGGAGAGCTCAAACCATGGACGACATTCTCAAACTGAATCTGATTTTTTATTGGTGCCATGATGTGACCAGGACAAAACAATGGACAGTAAAGAGATGCATGAAGAAAGGAAAACTGGAGCCTTTTGTCTAAAGCAAAATAAAAACATAAATCATTCATATAATGTAAATAACGTCTATAGTAATTCTAGGTCTGCAGTTTAAGAGACAACTGAGTGTTTTGTGCTGTAATTAGTTCACCACAGTAGAAACACACCAGCACGTACATGCAATACTCTAATACACACACGAGCTCTTTCACTTATCAACATGCGCACACACACACATACACAAACAAAGATGTCATCTGTCAATTAACAATGCCGTCCATTCATGCATGAATGGACGGCATCCTGCAGTTTTGAGCGAGGTCTCACTGGTGTGTGTGCGTGGTTGGATGTGCATGTGTCAGTGCACATGCACAAAGCTTTTTTTACAAGGCTTTCTTGTCTTCTTCGATGCAGCTCCAGATAGGATATGAGTGTGATATTCAAACTCCAAATTTTGGTTGACATTCTGCACTTTAGCCGCAGTGATTTCAGAGCCAACGTAGTCTGATATAACAAGCCAAAACATGCAAAATATGAAGATCACTGTTTGGTTTGTGTCCTCTTGGTTGTAGATCCAGTTCAGATGTTAATCATATAGACAAAGCCAAGTATAGACATTGGCTAAAGACAAATCTGCTGTTTTTCAGTATCAGTCTTTCATCTTAACCGAAGCTTAGCTTAGCTTGCTTTGTTAGCAGTGTTCAAAGTGAAAAGTGTAATTTGAAGGTAGCTCCAAAACTATACGGAGCAGCATCACTATTTACTGCTGTTCACCACAAGTTTCCCCACAATGTATTTGGAAAGTGCTGTTTCATTAGAGAATACAGTTAACATAAAACCTGTCTGTGCAAACTCATTCCAGTTCTACCATTTAGTTTGCATCATGGCTTTTTCACATATTTTCGCATTTACACGGACCTATGACACAGATAATTAGCAGATCATTGCAATTAAATGAGTCACAGAGTCTCAAGCCTTACCATATATGTACTGAATTCCTTTGATGTCATCCTCATGTAGTGAGAAGTTGTGTGTGTGGATGTACTGGTAGAAGGGAGCCATTATGGCACTGGGGTTATCCGAGTGCTCCAGGCCCAAAGCATGACCAAGCTCATGGACCGCAACCAGGAAGAGGTCCACACCTGCAACACAGACAGAGATACACATACAGTAGGTATAGCAAAATATTCAACTTCCATCATACATTTGTGTGAAACAGCAAGCAACAAAGAAACGTTATGGTCATACATATACGATTAATTGCAATTTACATTAAAAATACATGTTTATTTGAGGAAGTGCAAACTGAAAAAAGAAGCATAAAAACACAGTCAACTATCTTCAGCAGCGGCAACTGAAACACCACTCAACGAATTCTCTTTCATCTGTGGCTTCTGTGCAGCTACCAGCATCAGTGGCTTCCTCCTCAAGACATTGTTAATTAAAACTTGAGAAAAGTAGTCCCTAAACTCAGACAAACATTACAAGTGATCACACAGTTCTTGATACATACTACATTAACCATGCAACACTCGCCTAAATGGATCAAAGAGGCATCATGTAGCGTTATCAATTAATAATTTATGTCCAGTGTGATACTGATAATGTTGCTGTACAACTTGAAACATTACTGAAACACACGATGTAAGTTGTTCCATTTTTCAAATCATGATGACAACACAACGATGGTGTTTACTGAGCCCAAGCAGAGGAAAACATTTTAATTAATTCAAGCTAATAAATTATTTCAACAAGCTAATCAGCTGTTTGATTTATTATCTAGCTTGCTGTGACACTAATAGATCTAAAGGGCTCAATTCCCAGTAGAATAAGAATAATTAACCCACAAACCTGCTGGGTTATGGTTCTCCAGTGTCCATGGCTCATCAGCATCAAAGTGTGTATCCCCACCTATTCCTGGGCCGGGGTAGTATGCGTGGGCCAGCGACCCCCCCTCGCCATCAAACAGTGACATATCACCATGGAAGCCGGAGGCAAACAACAGCAGGATGTCAGCGAGCTCGGCCTGGCTGCTGTTGATGTTGACATTGTTTACAGCAGGTAACTCCTCAAAGGTGAGCGGCGTGACCCGTCTCCACACATCAAAGGCCTGGCGGATGGCATCGAACGTCAACTCCTCACCCAGCGATGAGGGGATGTGTTGGTTCATTATGCTGGAGCCAGAAAAGAAAGTGTATCAGAGCTGGTTTGTTAAACATTCTGCTCTACTGTTGTCCTGTTTTTACATGTCAGTGCTGTAAACCTGTAGGTGATGTGGTCTTTGTCCCACTGCTGTCCAGTGAGAGCGTAGCGTTTCTTCCTCACGCCATCCTCCATGTCCATCGGTTTCCTGTCTGGGAGGCCACAGCGAGGTCGACGCATGGCCCTACACACACACACGCACATGGCACACACATACAGCACATTATGCACTGTGACTTCTATTCTTTAGTCTTGTCTCTTTTAAACCTATTCTATTTTAGCTTTTTTTTGTATTGTATGTATTTTGTATGCCCCTGTAAAGCACTTTGAGTTGCCTTGTGTCTGAATTGTGCTACACAAATACATACAATACAAATAAACTTGCCTTGCATTGCCTTGCCTATAAACCGTTAGCTGTAAAAATGGCCCCATAATTCTACAAAATGCAGCTTGCACAGGTTGGTTAATGATTTCATGACCATCAACACAACCTATATAATGTCGTTTCTTTGTGTTTTGTTTGGAGAGACTCAAACCATGCAGCATATAGTACTCAACACCCTTTTCCTGGACCAATCCCTGAAAACTGAAAAGGATTAAACCACAAAGAAACTTAAGTTACTGCATCACGGTTGTATGCCTCCATGCACCAGTCAAGTGTTGTTCCAGAGCCGTTGAATAATGGCCAGAACATTGTTGCAGAATATTATGATGTCATAGTGCAATTAACCTCTGACCTTTTGGATATCAAATATAATAACTTCATCATTTGACATTAGTATGTCAATGGCCAAAAATGTGTTTTGTGAGGTCGCAGTGACCTTGACCTCTGACCTTTGGTCACCAAATTCTTATCAGTTCATCCCTGAGTCATAGTGGACATTTGTACCAAATTTGAAGCAATTCTCTCATTGTGTTTCTGAGATATCATGTTCACAAAAAAGGGATGGATAGAAATAAATACACGCGATTGATATCACTCTCAGATCTACCGTGAATTCATCATCAGCCACATCATTAAACCCGCCTGCCTAACCCTGAATATTGTGTAGGTCCCGCTCGTGGCACCACAACAGCTCTGACCTGTCGAGGCATGGGCACTGGACCTCCAGGGCTGTCCTGAGGCGTTAGTGGATCCTTTGAATCCTGTGGGTTGTCAGTAGGCCCTCCATGGACCAGATTTGTTCTGGCACATCTCATGGATGATTAACCGTAAAGGGATCTGGGTAGTTTGGAGGCCAGATCCATGGCTTGAGCTCTTTGCTCAGGAATGGCCGAAGAAATGTGTTTTTTTTCAGTGTGGCAGTGTGCAGTGTCCTGGGATGTACGTGGTCTGCAGCAGTGTTTGGGTGGGTGGTGTGTGTCAAGTGGCATCCACATTAATGCCAGCAGAACATTGCATTGTAACGAGATGATCGATGTTATTCATTTCACCTGTTTCATTGTTGTGGCTGATCTGTGTATGAGGCTGCAGCCAGAAGCTGCTCATCTTAGCACAACTGCTGGAAACAAGGGGAAAAAAGCTAGCATGGCTCTGTCCAAAGTCTGTCAAAGTGTCATTTTTGAAAGATTTTACCTGTTAATTAGTGAGAAGTTAGTGAGCAGATTTAGCAAAAAAGCCAGGCTAGCTGTTTGTTTCCCCCTTTTTCCTGGCTTAATGCTGAGCAAAGCAAATTGGCACACTAAACTGGTATCAAACTTCAGCAAGAGAGGGTATTTCCCAAACTGTTCCATTAACCTTAATACATATGGTATATTCTGAAAACAAAGGCCTAAAACAATGAATCAAGGTCATAGCTGAATATAAGGATATGACGGAATATCCTGACTGGCCTCATTAGTAAGGATGTGATATAAGCAAATGAAACTGTAATTCAAACCATATTGCCATAAAACACTAAGATTTCAGTTTCAGAAGCCACTGGTAATATTATTGTGTGATGGGGAAAACCCAGTCCTGTGGGACAAATTGCTTCATGATGCTCGGGTGTTGCGGTTTATTACCCAGAATTCTCACATGACAGAATTTTGTGGCCATCTGTAATTCCCTCTCTACCATAAAATGCATAAACATAAACTTAAACAAAAGAAAAAAAAAATCCTTACATGCTTTATAACATCCCACAACATCCCTGGATTCAGTCTGTGGTCACTGCACACAAATACTATGTACTGCTGCACGTCTGTGAGACAACCGTCCCGCTAAACAATAGAGCTTACGTGACAGTGGCAGGGTCCATCTCTCCAGTCACTTCCAGGCCGTAGAAGCGCTGCATGTCACTGATGGCTTTGGACAGAATCTGAGACGACTGCATGGTGGACATCTGCCTGCTCGCCTGAGACAGGTAGCCGAACTTGCGGAGCCATGCCTGTCGAGGACAAGTCAGCTTTGCTTAGTCTACCTTGCTGAACACATGTTTTTGTGTGTGTAATGCATGGTGCACATATGTGTATGACAGATAAAACTGAGAGAGGCACAGTCATACTAATCCGGGAACAAGCCACTGTCTAATGATTAGAGAGAGCATCTGAGGAGTTAAAAGAAAAGAGAAAGTAGAGATAGAAACCAGATGGCTTCCATTAACATTACGACATTCCTGCTCTCTCATTCCTGCGCCTTCTCCCCACTGACAGCCAGGATGAGGAGAGGAGAGGAAGAACTGCAAACAGGAACACTTTAAAGGACAATAATTAAACTGAACACCACTACTGTTGTACACAAGATAAACAGAAAACTCTCCATATGTGTACTTCAAATGATAGTAAATGGCCATCTGGCTCACGGTCTGGTGACACATGGCGAATTCCCCGTCTTTGTTTCATGTTTACTGACAGTGAAATTGAGCATGTGGAGCCACGTAGCCAGGCAAACAGGCCGAAAGATCCTGGGGGAAAAAACTCTGTTAACTTTGAAGTTCTGCCCTTTAAAAAGCCTTAGTGGTTCAAAAACAACACCACAGGGCCCCCCCTCACACAGCTGGATCATGGGACTTATACCTTCATGCATGTACAGAATGAACACAGGCCAGGGGCAAAACACACACACACACACACACACATACTCATCATGTGTGCACACACTCAGAGAAAAGAGATTCTTAGAGATAATTTCTGCATAGCATGACAAGTCTCAACTAATGTAATGTTAGAGTGGGCTTATACACATCAGTGCCTAAAGAGCATGAAAGAAGAGAAACAAAATGTCTTACACGACAGGGCTGTAGGATGAAGCTGATAATCAGTAACATGATATTCTGACATCATTATATATATCAAGATATGGAAAATGTGCTAAAATTACTTAAGAAGAATAACACTGGTGCTTAATATGATTAACTGTGTTCCACTATTATGTAGTGAAACTGACAAGGCTCTTCACACATGTACATGAAAACCTTCAGTGTGCCATATATAAGAGTTTTAGTGATAGAAATTTAAAATCAACTAAAATTGTCACCGTGAAGAAAGAACAGTTTTGACATTATGACGTCTCTATATTGTGTAGCAGAGCTACCTATTGAAGCAAGCATGCTAACTAGCTAGCCCCGCTCCACAGTCTCCCAGTGCTCCACGCACCCACTCAGGACTTCTAGCTAATGTTAGCTACAGTTGCCACCTATTTGTTCTGAGAACGAATTGGACAGGTGATCAATTCTTACATATTGGACCTTTAAAAATGTTATTTTGTTAATTCTTTGAAGACAGTCAGCTCATAATAATGATAACTTCCCTATTAAGCATTAGCAAGCAGATAATAGACACTTAATAACACACTATAATGCAGTTTAAAGCATTTTATGTGGTAATTGTATTTGTCAACCGTTATCACTTCCATCTCTCTGTAATAAGTGTATACACAGTTAATGAATGACTATCAAATTTTATGATATCCACGTTAACAAATCCTTACGGTATAGTATTAAGCATTAATTAAAGCTGCTGTAGGCCTTATTTTCATATTAAAGTGTTTGGTCAGTAACCAATGTCTCCCAAAAAGACTTTTTCTCATATCCCTGCCCACGTTGTCCAATCAGGACTGAGAACTCCACACGGAGCGTAGAAAAACCCTTGAAGAAAAGAAAGAGGCAAATTGAGCCGCCTTGAAACAAAGAAAAGAGTCATGAAAGTGTGGTGAAGTAGTGAAGAGGGAGGGGAACAGACAGAAAGTTAGCCAAAATGACAACGATGCTTACAGCAGCTTTAACTGTACATGTACAATCAGTCACAGGCTTTAAGCAAGTGTTTATTATACAGTTGCAGCTGTTTATAACACTTTACAACTAAAATTTCAGCAAATTGAATTTGCTCCGTTATCAAGAGTGAATAACAAGTATTGAAGCTGTTATAAACTATAAGTACATATGTTATATTGTTTGCTATATGTTGTCGATCAGTCATTATGTTTATAGCCCAGTTATTGATGACGCATAATTACAATTAACACATTAAAAATACTCAAAATGTCCTTATATCAGCTTACAACTATGTTGTTCTGTATCATAAACAGCTTATTCATTGTTTTTATTCTGCTTATAAATTATACTCTATCAATGTGTAACACAACTATGAAAGGTGTGTAAAGTGTACATAATTAAAGTTATCATACGATCACATAAGTCCATAAACACAAATTATTTTTCAACCCGATAGATAGATAGATAGATAGATAGATAGATAGATGTCCCATGTGTGCAGCACGTGTGCAGGGTTGTTGTTATTTGGAAAAAGGTCAAAGGGTCACATGACATCCTTGCAGTATAAACAGCCCACCTGATGCTTTGATGTCTCAACAAAACAAATATGAAGATTTTAACTTATAACGTGCTTATAAAGAGCATAATCTCTACAATGAGGAAAATCCTGTTTGCAGTCTGGACAATTTTAAATCAATATTAAGACAGTTATGACAACTGTACATTCATAGTATTCAAAGTATTTAAGAAACACCTAAATGGAAGACAGACGTGACTGTACCTCAGCACTGAAGCTTTCTTCCTCTGGGACATCTGTGCTGCACAGGATGAGGGAGAATAAGGACGATACAGTGATGATGATGTGAGTCCAGAGTTGTTTAGATGCCTTCTTCTTCATGATGTGCGGCTGCTTGTGGTCCCCAGTTGGGAGCAATGGAGTTAATAGAGTGATGAAGAGGACAGAAAACAACCAAACAAGTTCCTCCAGCAGGCAGGACAACAGGACAAAGTGCTGTAAGATTTATCCTCTTCTGCTCCGCTGTCATTCAATCACAAACCTCCGCAACAAGTGAGCTATCTGCTCTTTTTTGGAGTTGGCGCTTCAGAAACATCGAAACAACAACAAAGTATATCACGCAAATAAAAAGGTGCGTTTACGAACCTCGGAAAAAACACGGATCAATAGGAAACTAGTCCATTCCTGGTGGCAGGCAGTCCGATTCGACCAGACAAAGCAGCCTCATGGCTCATCCAAGTGTTCATGCAGCAGAGTTTCTTTCATGCACACAGCTAACACTGTAGCCAGCAGGCACATGAACTAGACCTTGCCCCCTTCACGACGTCCACAATGGCTGATCAGCAGCACAGTAACAAGACCCGCAACAAGTCTGCTGACACTTTCTGCAAACACAGCGTGCGTGCACGGGAATTAACGCATTAAAAAGTGCCTCCAAGTTTGTCAACTCACTGCAAAAATATTGCTCACGAAAAACTAACTGTTTAAAACTCAAGTGCGAGGCTATCACATTTCACCTGAGCTGCTTTTCCCCCAGTGGACCTCTTTTAGCTTTTAACTCGCACTGGAAACGCGCTGTGCAAATATTTGTAAAGCCGCCATCAAGCAGCTGTGTATCTGATAAAAGATTTCTAATGATTTCTTATGAAAGACAGAGGCCCTCCTCCTCCCTCCTCATCCAGCAGACCTACATCAGAGGGTCAGGAGAGGCAGCGGTCAGTGCGCCACCTGCTGTTTATACACGAAAACTACAGTTTGAGCTGCTGGTCCTCATGGGGATTGTGGCAGGTAGTGGCACTCCTGTGGTAGCCTGCAGACAGGGCCACCAGGAGGATCCATGCTTTGCTGAATTGCTGGTCTAGTTTCATTTCTAAAGCCTGTAAAATTTTGAAAATAAATATTGATTTGAGGCTCACATCTCCATCTAAATTGAATTTAAAAGTCTGTCTTGTAAGCCTGTCTGGGCTGAGTATCTATTGAGCTTAGATATTACATTACTATCAGGAAACATGCCGCCCTCAGAGTAGATTTTTGTTGTTGCACATTGTTTAGTCCATCTAAAGGACATTACGTTTTAGCAGTATTTGGTTGTGTGTGTTTTCCAGTATTACATCGTGAAGGTCAATTTGGTAATTAAAAAATTTAAAGTAATCTCTGTTTGAAGTTGAAATTAGCTACGCGGTCTCCTTTAGGTTTAATCTCAGTGTTCAGGAATGGGGTTACTTTCATTATTGTGCGATAGAGTACCATTTCTAGTAGCAAATAAAACACAGTGAAGAAGTTAACATTCAGACCTCCACAGAATTTTTAGTGGCGGATACAACTTTAACCTTTGCAGTGTTTTCATCCTTTTCCTGGGGGCCCCGCCCTGCACGTTTTAGATGTTTCCCTGCCCCAACACGAGGCCCCCGGGACCAGGATTGAAGAAAACTGACCCAAACCATGATCTTTGAATCTTTAAACATCCTGAAGAAAATGTTTTGAGTTATTTGCTGAACAAATGTAGCTAGAATTTCAAGGAATAGCATTATTATGTTTGACATAAAACTTGAATTCTGCACTAACCTTAACTCTGTTGGTCACATTTTTGCCCAGTTTCAAACTTATTAATCTTGCTCTGACACAAAACTTGTTTAGGGAATCATTTATCAGGACAGGAATAAAAAAAGATGGATGCTTTTTAAAGTTTTATTAAAGCTGCCATTGCCAACAGCAGCAATATTACTGTCAATGTTCCTCGGTGTGTGTGAGCCTCCTGCTGCCTGCCTTGGCCACAGTGATGAGGATGATGAGGAAGAAGCACACGGTCCAGACGGCTGCTACAGGCAACACCACCGCCGTCAGCATGCCTGAAACAAAGGCCAAACACATAATCATGGTATTCGCATTCAATACAAGGGAAAACTATCGCTTCCAACAGTGATAGAGAAACAGGAGCTTACTGGATTGAGGTCTGTCGGGCATTTCGATCCTGATGGGTCCGTACGAAAGGAGGCCCTGGGCGGGGTATGCTCTCACTGCTTCTCTCTTACTGATTGAATTACAGTTCTGTACATAACATGAAAGTCAAGACAATAAGACAATTCATCTTATAAAAGATATGGGTAAGTAGGTATTTTGTTCACTTTCATTGTATTTTCTTGGGTTACTGCTAAAATAAGTAATAACTTTAATGCCCAGAAAACACAGTTTTCTCATACTGTCCAGTGCAGCAGCACTGTATTCCCCCTTTGTCTGAAATGCTCTATTTTAGCTCCTGTCTCTTTAAGCCCCCACCCTCCTGAATACCCAGTCTGCTCTAATTGGTCAGCTCACTCATGCCTGAGCCAGTACCACTTACAAAAAACAGAGCAGCTGTGCAGAATGAATTGTAAAGTGCCAAACTAGCTGCTAGGTATAAATTGTGCAAACGTGTGACACAGTGATGTATTGTGATGTCATAAAGTCACAGAATTAAAGGCGGGACTACTGACAAGGTTTTTCAGGAGTAGCTTTTTTTGTGGGAGAGAGGAGGTTTTGTTTGTTGGGACTTGATGGAGAAAAAGGCCAAACACCTATATAAAACACTGAAGGTGTGTGTGTGTGTGTGTGTGTGTGTGTGTGTGTGTGTGTGTGTGTCTGTGTGTCTGTGTGTGTGTGTGTAAGTGTGTAAAGGCATAATAGGTCTCCTTTAAGACCAACATATAATCAAATATGAGACCTAATCTCATTAGCTTTTTAAGACTATCAAGTATGGCAGTAAGATGAGCTCACCGGCGTGCAGGACTGGTGGTCGTCTGGCTCACACAGCTGCACAGTGCAGTGCAGATAGAGGTGGTTAGGCTCTGCTGTGAAGCGAAACATTTCAAAGCTGTAGCGAATGGTGGAACTTTCTCCGTTACGGCCAGACTGTCCTGCGCTCACATTAAGAAAAGAAACAGTTTGGTCCTTCACACACCTGGATAAAGAGATTAAAATGAGGAATAGGAATGAAAAGAGTGGAGATTAAATCTAAAAAAGGACAAAACTATCGAGATAACGAGAGCAGTTCTGACCCGTTCTGAAGCAGAGTGTGAGACGATACGTCCGTAGTGTTCGGCTGAGAGGTCTGCGTGGCCCAACACTCATTAATGCGGAGCAGGAAGAAATCTGCTGGCTCTGTGACCGTCACCTCCACATACACCTGGACACATTTTCAACAAGCTATTTTTTTAACTTTTTTTTACAGTGTTTGACAAGATACAAACCAAAGTACTAATTTCATCCATATTTGGTGAAACCCGTCAATGAATGTTGGCCTACCATGTTTCGGAGTTCAATGGTGGGGGCAGTACTGTAGGCTTCGGTGTAGGATCGATCTGTGTACAACATCATCTGTATCTCTGCCTCAAGGTCATCCACACGCATCACAGTCTCGCTGTCCATGAACACAGAAGAGCCAAGAGCACATTTTAAACACCATTTAAAGCAGCAATTTCAATCCGTACTAAATACTAAATGTTTTCAGATTGCAGCATACAGTAAAATTCAAGTGTCAGGAGGCCTAAAGGGTTTAGGAAAAACCCCTCAAAAGAAACTCATTTGGGAATCCTTGTCATAGAAACCAGTACATTTTTTACATACATTACATGAAATGCTGTTAAAATACAGGTGATATTCTTTAAGTATCTAGGCCAGTGCTTACCTGGAAAAGGGGACGACTGGGAAAGGCAAGCTGACTCTCCTGATGTATGGAAAGACGCATGTGTAGTCCAGCCTAATGACTGGATTTCTGATGATGTTTCCAGTAACCTGAGGGTCTGACAGTAGACTCAGGGAGTATTTGATGTGGGTAAAGTTTTTCTAATGAAGGGGGGAAAAAAACAAAACACTGTTGACAAGGATAGCTGTTAAAATGTCTGTCCCTTTCTGCACTGAACAACAGTAACAGGTTTGTGCTGGGCCTTTCAAGTACATAGTGCTCCTCTTGTACCTCCAGTGGCTTGCCTCCACATGTTAGGTATCGGTCTTTAGATGTTCTGGAAACGTAGTACGGCACACCGCTGAAGACCGCTCTCTGAGCACGGCATGATTTGTTGGGCAAGTGTAGGGACTCCAGCGGCACATGGTGATACTTGAAGAAATCTTCTAGCACTGTAATTGCTATGTAGTTTCTGTCGCACACAACTTTGATGTCTGCATCTGTAAAGAACAAAAAAAATAAGCAAGCACTGGAACTGAACCGACACTCGAGTTTTAGCTGATAACATACACATGAACCCTTTAGACCTCAAAAATAGGGATGAGTACTTGGAACCAAAGCTGGGAGTGGGGGTCCTCCCCAAGAACAATCTAAGTTTCAGTCTTTGTTTCCTGCATTCTGGGGATTTTTAAAGAATGAACACTGAAACAGCATGTTCATATTAAATACTTTTGATTGTATTCATCATTTATTTATTTTTTGCCCCTGCCCTTTACAGTCTGTGCACGCCACTTCCCTCTGTAAACTTGAGGATTTCTTTCTCTTCTCCAACTGTTTGTCTGTTTGTCACTCACTGAGGAGGATGAGGCACAACTAATAAAAAATAACCCTGATGATGTCATCATGGTTACGTATCATCTTATTTCTTGGGTTGGGGGATTAAAGTGTACAGTATGACAGAAAGCCTATGTTACAAACTGAGGGCAAGAACTTTTAAAAATGTGAACATTGAGGTTCAAATAAAACAATGCTACTGGTTGAATTATGGGAAGTGTAGGATGTACAGTAATGTTTCTGGAGCCTGAAAAAAATCACATATCTGGACGCATCAATTTTGACCATTCAATTAGATGAATGGTGATTCACAACCCTTATTGTGACAGATAAATACTTAAAAACAACAGGCAGAGTGAATTATAAGAGATAAAAAGATAATACTGAATGAAAAATGTGCCTACTTTTGTCACATTGGTCACCATAATATCCCATGGTACACTTGCAGCTCCTGTGGTGTTTAGCCAGGAGACATGTTGTGCTGTTAGTGCAGTGCTCCACACTGCAGATTCCTACAGTGAAGAAATGACTCGTAAAACTTCAAAAAGCCACAACGTGTAACATTTTTATACCAAGTGGACATCTTTACCCTCAACACGGTGCCATGAGAAGCCCAGGAGAAGCAGGACGACGCTCAGCTGGTTTGAAGAATGAACATTTTTACTTAAACTGTTGTTACAACAAGTCTTCATATATTTATTTACAGCCTAGCCTAGCTCACGGACCTATGACCTAGCTAGGCTACATCTTCAGTTTAGCCTGGCCTCTCTGAACTACCGGGGCTGTCTCACATTAAGGATAAATAATGCTCTTTAAATCTTTATCCACACCCACCTTGAAGTCGATTAAGTTCATTGCTGCACTTGTTTTACGTCAAACAACAACATATAAATGTAGTTATAATTGTATTTTCAGTCAGACAGGATGCTCTCCTCTGTTGTCGTCGTTTTCAACACCTGCTGCTTTGATTATGAACACCTGTCGTCTGGGCCCGTGTTGACCATTTTCTCCAAGAGGACTTTTAAGGTCATTTATATGGTTTATATAAAAGTTTATTTTTTATATCAACCAACAGTTAATGGTTTTTATTGGTGAATTTAAACTATTTCAGCTATATACGAAAAACTATTGTAAAAGTCATCACATTGACACTGTGCAGTACGATTAAATGGGAGGACATTGAATGTCTCTAATACAGCCTTTACTGAATTGATGACAGTGGTGAGTTCACTGACCTTTTTTCCCCCCCCAATCCTCTCACCTAAATGTTTTCTTTCTTTTTTGTTAAACTTTTATTGAAAAGAGAATAGTTTACAAAGAATTCAGGTAAATTAAACAGCGACATAAGGACACCAAACAAGGAGAATACAAATAAATATATGTATAAAACATAAGATGAAAAGATGACGATTAAAAAGAGAAAAAAGAAGTAAGGAGGCAGACAGATGGGTAAAATATACAGATCAATATAGACATCATCAGACGGAGGTTTCAGGGTGAAAGGTTTCACGTATTCATAATTAAATGTAATATATTAATTTAAGGGATTGAAGTTGTGAGTTTGGTTCTGAAAGAAAAAGTGAATGTTTGGGAAGTGATCTAGAGAATTTCTGTTAGTGAATAAAAATGTTGCATTCAGAATGATGAAGGTGCCATGTTGCCATGTTACATCACTAGGTTTTACTTAGAATAAAAAATAAAATGTCATGGGGTCTCCACCAGGTGTCACTATTGTCAACACAAAGGGCATTCAGTGCTTTTGAAAGTTTACTCCATCACCACTTAACAGTATGTGAATCAGCACTACAGTCAAACCTGAGTACCAGGAATTGTGAAGCTTACATCGACAAATCAATACCCAACCTGATTGGAAAATATCTAAGATGACTCCTTTTGGATCGCACATCAAATAAAGAAAGATTTTGGTATAAAAGAAAAAAAGAAATCAGATTTTCAGTGTCAGCAGGTCAAAACAGTGGGATGCTCTGCCATAATGCGTCTGTGGTAGGAATCTAGTGTCTCAAGGGAAAGTCATAAATGGGTCACTGCGTTTCCTACGGTGAGAACTCGGCACACCCGCAGGCCGGACCCCATATTCTCAGACGATTGGGTGCAGACCATCTGTTTGTGATGGGAGAAATCACAGCCAGAACGAGTTGTTGATGAGGGAGGCTCCATGATTGATGGGGCAGGTTTGCAGCACTTCATCTCTGGTGGCAGATCAGATTGCCTGAGAATATAATGAATGTTGTAAATGTTTCTTTTCTGTCTATGATGCCTCCTCTCTCAAGTCAGCAGCCTCCTTATATGATGGTTGTTCATGGTAAAAAATTAAAATGGTCTAAATGTTAACAACAGGGTGTCTGTAGTTAACCTGAACAAATGCATCACCTACAGGATAACAGTTTAACAATAACAGTTTTTCAATGATCTCCTTGACTGAATAAATTATTTCACAAAAAATAATTTATAAATTTAATGAAAAGTCAAACTACAGAGCATTTTAGGCTTGTATGAAAGCTCTACACTGTACCAAGGTTAACATGTTGGCTGATATAAATTGGACTTTAAGCACCATTTAAATGGCATCTCAACGTTTGTTGCACTGAAAGCATTAATATGTGAGGATGGGATCTGAAAGGCAACAGCCTCAAGGACACTGCAGTGCACAAACCATCCAACCGCAGTCCTCCTACACTGGACAGCATCGCAATGCGTATCTTGTATAGATGATGATTTTAACATGAATCTACATTGGCCTTTAGAGACAATTATTCAGATCATCAAAACTGGGACTTAGCTGTTTTTCCTATAGAAGGAAGTACATTCAGATATGATGTTCTACTAATGAGAAGAGTCACAAATCATGGTTTCTCTCTGTTTTTACAAAGTATTTGTTTCGCACAGTCTTTTAACAATGTCTTTTAACAAAGACAGGAAGTTTAGTGAACTTAAAGGTCCAGAATTTAGTATTTAGGAATCTGTCACTACCTGATGTGAGTAGCTGCCTGATCTGAGTATGCACAAACGTGTTACGTATGTTCAGTTGAAATGAATTGAATTGAATTGAAATCAATTCAATTCAATTCAATTCAGTGGGGCCATATTGACAGGGGAATTATAGGAATATTGCAGAGGCATAGAAGTACAATTTGTCCAGATATTTTATCAGCACACAATATATGAAGATAGAAGAATATGCTTTGCTATAACAGGCAACCAGGCACCACCATCCAAAATAATAATTCGCAAATATAATCATAATAATAAACTAATTTTACAAGATTTGTTTTTACTGCGGGTCGGGTATTAACAGGATCTATTAATTATGAATAAAATATTCATAATAATAGGTTTTATTAGCATATAATCCCCTGAAACGTTCTGTTTACGTTACCCCTTTTATACCTACAGAGGGGCAGGTCGTCCTTGACAGAATCCGCCATGTTTCTACCACAGCCCTGAATGGAGAAAACTAAACAGACTGTAGAGGGGGCCTTTCGTGTTTTCAACAATGCCAGATGCACTAAAACCTACACACTAGACCTTTAAGAGAGATCATTTTTATCAAGCATTTAAAATGCATGTAACATGACAACATAATGATATGTTAGAGCCTGATGGTTGCTCCACCGTACTGGATGTTGCAGTTGTTATATTTCGTACCAGTCAGCTCTAGATTAGAATTTAAAATGCAATATTTCAATTTGCTTAAAATCTACCGTCTGTTTGAAAGCATCCCATTATTGACAACAAATGCATGTGGTGAAGAGGGTCTCTGTTCATACACCCCACATGGAGACTCCACTATCTGTGGATTTAGTGGATTAGCATATCAAACAGTTAAATCAAACAATCGAAACCTCAAGACACATTTTTTTGGCCTTGCTCTTACCCAGTGAGTTTTACTTTACTGATCGTGAAGTTCAATTTCTTTTGATGCCTAAGTGTTTCTCTTTGAAATTAAAATAAGATGTACATTATTATTTCACTGTGCTGCTACAACCTCAAGTTCACACAACCAAACAACAGAACAAATCTAAAGAGCAAATATTGGTAATATTATTTATTAACAGAGAAAGCGTAAGAAAGATTTTAGAAGTCTGTAGAGGCAGGTTTATAAAATGCATCAGTGTTTACACTGTAAATGTTTGCTTGAACAGGAAAAATGCATTTAATTCAGTCTACATACAGTGTGTGGAGGTGACATCTGAGTAAACTTACATGAGTCCAAATCATGAAATGGGGGAGGGAATGAAATTGATGTTATGAAAGGATGGAAAACCATAAAGTCATCACAGAACAGATTCACATTCATGTTAAATACAATTCTTGCATCATGTCCCTCAGCAGCATCATGATCTTGTTTTTTGTCTCGTCGGCAGTGGTGCGGTGCCACCCTGGTGTTGTGAAATAGCCGGGTAATAGGAGGTGTCTGTCATCGGCCTGATTCACAACACCAGCTGCAGCACACACACCTGAGAGGAACGTCTTCTGTTGCTCGATGTATTAAAACACACAAACACAAAAAACCAATAGAGATGTAAAGACAGATAATATCATTTACTAAAGCCTGCAGACTTGCTCACCAAATTGTGAGTGGTCTATTAGCATCTGATTTTATCTAATCTGATATAATTTATATGCCAGGTGATTCTCAGATCGCCAGGCATATTATTTAGTGTTGGAGAGCAGTTGTGTGTCTCTGCTCCCAACACTGGGTAGGAGTACAACAGCATGGATCCCATAGTACTTGGCTCAGCTCTGTCCGTGGCCGTGGATGAACCCAACATCTCTGCAGTTATGTGGAGCAGCCAAGACAGAATGAGCCTCCATCTGTGTTCTCTCAGGCCAGACTGAAGGACAGAGAGTGTGGGCCACAAATTTAGCAGAGGGGATGGTGGGTGATCGTTGCTGAAGATTTGCATGTGCTCGGCGGCAAGCAAACCTCAGCTGAAGTCAGTTTTTTGCCGCTAAAACAAGATTTTCTCTCACTCCTTTAAACAGCAAATGGCGAAATAGGATTAGGATGAATAGGATTTTAACAAGAGGAATGTGTTGTAGTTTAGGTTGAAAAAACATCTCCCTTCCGTTACCCAAGAAATCAACCCTCTGATACAGACAGAAATATCCCTCCAGTCCTGTAGTCGGGTGCAAGCCAACCGACCATCTGCCAGGGGACAAGACGTGTCACAGATACTGCACTACAGCCTGTGGAAACAACATGGCTACTTCCTGGATCAGTAGTAGTAGACAGTAATTTGTCCATTTTAAACCAAGGGGAATTGAAATATCTAAAACTGACCATCCTCAATTACATTTCATCAAGACAATATTGACAGTTTGCTGCGTGCACTATATTGAACCCGATGTTCCAGCTAGCCTGCAGCTTCTCTTTAAAAAATGATATGCCCAGTGGCTCACTCCTCTGATCTAACAATTAAACTGCTCACTGTCCCTGTGCACATGTTTATGAATAATCAAACAGTTTTTTTTTTCAAACCAGCTGTACTCTCATTATTGTGTCAGTTGTGATTTGATTATCATTTCACATCATAAATTAAGACAGACATTATGGGGGACAGTGTTGCTGTAAAGTTCAAATCTATTAGTTCATATGATGTATTGGAAGGTATGACCAAGTCAAAATGTAACACCTTGTTATGAGAGCATTCATAAGAAGCTCACTCTGAGGACTCCAGTGTGAAGCAGCACATCATCCTTCTAGTTCGTTAATGACTAATAAGTTCAAAGGGTGGAATACCTTTAACCAACAATGCAACAACCTGGACTGAAAAAACAAGCTCGAAAAGCTGCAGGAAAATGTGATTAAAAGTAAAACTGACGCTATCACTTTCCAAATTAAAATTGGAAATTGACAGAACATTGAACTGAAGTTTCATAGCAGATGGAGGCCTGCTGTGTTGTCCTGTCACTTTTGTCTTATAATTAAAATCAAAGGATCTGCACATGCAACAATAACCATGAAAACATAATGGATTTTTTAAAGTGAGGCTAAATGAAAAAGTAATGAACATTAAATGATTCAAAATAAAAAGACAACTGAAAAGTAAACTTATTTTTTTATTCCAAATCATCAAAGATACAAATATGAAACAACAAAATGGAGAAAAAACAAAACAGAACAAAAACAACAGACTGACAATGAAGGGAAACTCAAATGTATGAGGATGTATCTGTTAACGCAATGATGAACGTATTCTATACACAACAAAACAGTAAGTGTGTGAGAATATGACTGTGTGTGTGTGTGTGTGTGTGTGTGTGTGTGTGTGTGTGTGCTGGCGTCTCAGTTCATTAGTAATTCCATCTGCACCAGTCTTGCGTTAGTATCCCCGGCCATGTTGTAGGGAATCATACCAGCGAAGGTGATGAGGGCTCTGGCCTGGCTGCGGAGTTGCTGTTCAAAGAAGGAGAAGAAGACGTGTACAGCATTTACATTTGTTGCAGTGTTTTTAATATTCTTAGTTAAATAAAATCAAACCACTACAACTGAATTGTAATGTGTGTAATCAGCATGTGTGATATTATGATTTAAGCTTATAACACATATACTTATATCAGTGTCCTGTATGTTTGCCAAAAAAATTGCAGCGAATAATGTGAAAAATGTGTCACATTACATGTTTTCTCCTTCATATTACACTGTCAAGCTAATTTTTCAGTTTAACATCGCGCATTTTATACAAATTATGCGTACAATTCTTGAATAACTAAACTGAAGTGATCTTTATCAAAATTCTTTGTTATGCAATGTCAGGGTTAGAGGTTACATTGCGAGTAACTCAAAAAAAGTATCACTATAGGTATCATGACATTCCAGTAGCTATTGTTCTGTAAATCACTTCTCACCATGTCTCTGTCTTCTATGGTCCTCTGCGGTCGCCCTGGTGTCCCTGCTGGTGCCCCCTTCAGGCGTTTGTGCTGGGTGAACAGGATGTTCATGGTTGCCAACAGCACTTCAGATAGGTTGTGGCGCACCTGGGGACACAGAGGAGATTTACTACATCTACACTTTTAGAAAGATTTCAAGAATAACACCTCGTACATTGAGATAGAGTGAAAGCCCCCTCTGAGTGTTCAGATCTTAATCTTACCTCATCACTGAAGTTTCTGAAAGCAGCCACTCTCTCCTCCACGCTGTCCTGACTAAGAGGAAGAAGCTTCAAACGCTCCATCACCTGATAGAGAAACACAGAGGGACGACATTAACAGAGGAGCTTCACTCCAAAAAAGTAATTGTATTTTCACAAAATATGACTTTCTATAGATTTATTCTTGACGAGTCAAGGACATTTAAATTACTGCACTACACGTACAACACTGCGGAACAATTTCACACATCACCCCTGTCTCTATTATCAGAGCTGTACTCACATCGTAGGCTCTGTCAACGTGACCTGCATGATACTCATCAAAGAATGTTGTCAGGTCTAACAGCAGGTAGAAAGTACTATCGACTGACTTCTCTCCTGCTATGCCATGAGAGCGATACCTGCAGTGGGAAAAGGAAATGATTCGGTTTAAAGCATTTATATGATGCTTGTGATTAGATTTTAAATTGTGCATGGTTTGTGTGCGTGTGTGTGTGTCCTTACCTCTCAGC
Organism: Pagrus pagrus; assembly: GCF_965226575.1. Taxonomy (NCBI): domain Eukaryota; kingdom Metazoa; phylum Chordata; class Actinopteri; order Spariformes; family Sparidae; genus Pagrus; species Pagrus pagrus. The sequence goes on from NC_140194.1 coordinate 24,955,087, forward strand.
AATAGCCACTGCAGTGTTTTTTAGCCTCTCCTTGTTGGACTGAGGAGCGCTGGCCTGGGCAATGACTGGACTTAAAAGCCTGTTCATCAACTCCAACACCTTATCTGGGTTCTACACAGACAAATAGATATGAAGAGGCAGAAAACTGAATACCAACAGCTTTGCACAAATACCGTAATGAAATAAATGCATGTAATGAAATATGGATGCAGAGATCACTAAGGAAAGGGTTGCTCACCTTGGCAAGCTCATAGAGTTTGACTGCCTCCTCAAACAGGCCTTTGTTCTCTGCTTCAAGAGCCACTTTACTTATGATAGCTCTGGTGTCCCCGGCAAACTTGTCTATGACTCCAGGCTAAAGGTAGGAGAAAGAGAGGGGATCAGAGTGAGACTTGTGCAGTTGAGCAGTTGTGATGGGAGAGCAAAGGGTGACTATCAAAACATGAGCAATGTCAAGCGATGTGAGGAACCCTGGTTTAAGTTCCCAGGTTTGATTTCAGCTGAAGATGCCATCCCCGTCACTGTCTCCTCATGTTTCCTGTCTGTATCTCTACTGTTAAATATCACATAAGAGCTAAAAGCTAAATAAGTTAAAGAAAATCCAGACACCTGAGTTCTCATTATCAATGAAAATTAATCTGCTGTATATAAGGCCTGAACGATTAGAAAGTTAAAACTAACATCACTTTGATGTCCAGAAATGGTCGTGGAAATTCTGCATTACCAAAGCAGTAATAATGTGTACCTTTAGGCTCCAAAGGCCAACAAAAAACACCAATTAAACAAACAAAAAAGTAGCACTGCTACATTTAATCTTACGTAAAGTAGCAGCACCAGAATGGCCTGTGTGAAATTTTTGGCTAATCAAAACCTCTCAGGGGCTGGCCTAAATTGCTCTTGCTTGATTACAGACTCTTTTCAGATTTCTCTTATCAGATGATTTTGCAATTATGCTTTATTCTCTCCTTAGAACTTTAATTCTTACACACCCATCACAGCACAGAGACCTGTATTACCAATATTCTTCTGATTCTGACCAAATGTGAATGCTGGTATTGTAAAACTGGGTTGGACTTCCCAGTCAGGTTCTGATTAGTTTCAAGTCTGAACTACATGCCCTTTGGTATGAGCACACAGAAAGGTCTCCTGTACAGTATATTTCTTGTAGGAAATGATGTTTGAGTTGACAGCTAACTGCTGTGTGTTGTGTAGTGTAATGTAGTGTAGTGTTGTACATAACAATCTTGTACTGTAATATGTAATCCCCTCAAATAGTCAGTATGTAAAGCAAGATAAACCTTGAATGCAATATATTAATTAAACGTGTCATTAGCTCGGTAGTTAATAAAGTGCAGTGCAACCCACAGTCGGATTCTGACAACACAGTTAGCACAGTGGGTGGGATGAAACATACAGTGATGAGAATGTGAGGGGGATAAAAGACCCTCAAACATCACATCGTTCAGAGTGCTGCAGGCACTGTAAAAATTGTCAAGAAACTTTGGAAGCAAAGGCAACAATGAAGAAGAGTAAAGAGCTTTTTGATACATGACAGTGGAACAATGTCAAAACATGTAGAAGATGTTTCTGTCCTTGTCTGACTGACTGAAACTCCCACATAGACCAAAAAAACGAGTGACAGAAGAAAAATGTAAAGCAGAGAAGGAAGAAGAGAGGCATGGCAAGAGAGCAGGTGAGAGGCAAAAGCGTGTAACAGAAACACAACAAGCACAGAGGAGATAAGAGGGGGAGATCAAAGACACAATCTTCCCACCTTCCTACTGCCGTCCTTCTCTAATCTCCCCAGCAGCATGTCGAACTGGAAAAGAGACAAAAAACCATCCTCAAAAAACATGTTAAGGATACACTGTAATAGCAGTGGAGTAGGTACACCGGTATTGCATGTCATGCAAACCAGGATGACAGCCCTAAAATAGATCCTTCATTATGAAATCATCATATTCAGTTTTATCTTTCTTTTGTGGTGATGTTTAACTACATTGTATTATATAATGAACTCTGTTAAGGCATTGTATATGTATTGTATTTCTGTATAAATGTGGGTCACTCACCTCTCGACTCTCAATAACCAGTTCACTGACACAACGCATGAACATGTTTTCTCCCTGGCTGTCTTTCTCATTGCTGCATTAAAAACAAACAGTGGGAATTAAAGACGGATGCATTATGGTGAATATCACTTAATATTAACAATAGCTGAATCTGAATCATCATATTTCTCACACATGCTCCTATCTGTATTACCGTTTGAATGTACTTACCGTAGGAAGTAGAAGTACTGCAGGGCTTCCCGAGGGTCAGTTGACTCAAACTTGCGAGTGTACAACATGAGCAGACGGATAAAGTTAAGACGACGCACCATGGGAGGGTCACCAGGCTCCTGACTCACTACAGAGAACAGATGAAGACATTTTGTTACACTAATTTTTTTTTTTTTTTAAGTGTCTGCACCAAACTATAAAATTATCAGACTCACAGAGTTGAGCGCTTTGGCCAGACGACTTCAGCAACAGCCGTAGCTCGTACAGGACCAACGCCACGTGCACAGCATGACTCCGAAGTCTCTCGACACGAAACAGGAACGCCACCGCTGCCTCAAACTGAGCTGTCAGGAACAACACCTGGAAATACAGGAAGGGCTGCTGACTCGCAGAGAAGTGGGACTCTCCTGTGGGGAAGAAAGGGAGAGAGGGTAATGGTTAAAAATGTCTATTAACACTTAAGGTTTTGAAGTATTTTGATATAACTTAAAGGTCCCTTATTATGCTAATTTTTAGGTTAATTCTTTTATTTTCGATGTCGACTTGAAAATGCTTGAATGCTTTAATGTTCAAAATAACATTTTGTTCTAGTGCCTGTCCCTTCAAGGCCCCCATTCAAGAAAAGCCCAGCTCGCCCTGATCGGTCAGCACTCACAGACCTGAGCAGGCACCACCCACCATGTTTTCATATCAGCTCTGCCAGTGTCTTTTCAAACATGGCTTGGCTGGGGGCATGGCTGAAGGCTAAAACATTATAGAAGTCGTGATGGCTTGTTGAAAAGCACGGAATCTGAATATGGACTATTTTAATACTTACACAGTATTTATATAGTACCTAGACTTGGTTTCTTTAAAGAAAAAAGACATGGAAATCTCACTTTCAACAACATGAGACCTTTAAACCTGCATGTAATGTCAAGAGGAAAGAAGTAACACCTCTAGTGTCAGATGTGTTCCCACACATTTCACTTGTGAGAGTCATTTGAGACTCTGATGTCCCATCTTGCTCCTCTTTGACTACCAGTTTAAAGATTTATCATGTTCTTTTGAATAATTGAGAAACTGAAACTGCAGTTTTAAATGTTACTGTCAGAAAGTAACTAACAACAGAACTCCCCTTTCTGTATGAAAGAGAAAGGAAAGAGTTTGATTAGTCACAGGGAAAAAAGAACTGACACTGAAAATTAGTTTTCTGCATTCAACTCTTTCCTTACTTAGTGCAGCCAAAACTGCACTCTGCAACAAATTTGATATTCATTTCTGTAAATATTCAATACTTTGCCTAAAGGATAGTTGACACATTTTTGCATGTATCTTTTAATAGGGCGAGTGGAGGGGTGACAGGAAATAAGTCGTGGGGGAGAAAGGCTGACTTTCAAGAAGGGTCATCAGCTGGACTCAAACTTGGGACATTGCCTTAACATGATCAGCATCTTACAACCAGCATCAAGAGAAATCTTTCTACGCTGTGACAATCATCAAGCTCTAATGTCTGTGTGAAACACTAATATGTTGACTAACATTCCCACCATACATATAACTATACAGTCTTTATTTCAGTGTTAAAATTAGGCTGTGTTAATTCAGGTTTTCCTTTAGTACAAATACATCTGTACAGAGTCAAAAAAGCAAATAACAACATGCCAACAACATAAAGGAGCTCACCAAACACCAGCTCCTCCTAAATTGATTAACAAATCTTATGGCAGCAGGCCAATATTCAAGTGTTGCACCGACAGAGCAGACAAACTGAGACACTAAACTAAAATACTAAAACATCCTCAAAACAATCTAGGAAATTAAAAACTTGAACAACTCACTTAAAGTGTTACTGTTGTATGAACATGAACAGCACATTAGACACACAGCACTAGTTGGGTTGTGGTTTGTAATAAAACTCATTTAAAATGGCCCTACACACCCACATGGCGTTTTCAGTGTACTAATGTAATTTCTCTCACCATCAAAGTCACAAAACAAAGTTCAAAGGAGGGCGAGAAAGAGAGAGAGAGGAGGAAGCTGTCAATCAAGCGCAGTCTGTACACAATACACAATCCTGAGCTGACGCCTAATTAAGGAAAATAACTGAAATCACCTGTGTGGGTGTTTGACTATCTGACAGTTACTATAGAAACCCTTCTTATGTCATAATGGAATTGATTTTAATTTATTACACGGTAACAGCCAGTTTAACTCTGGGCCTTGACCTGCCACGTCAACGTTTGACAGTTGCTTTGTAACCTAATATTTAACAATTTTGAAACAATTTTGTCAAGTGCAGGTACTTAGTCATCAAGTTTACTTTTTAATTATGTTCCTTAATCCTCTTGCTTGCTGAAAGTTTGAAGAGTAGAACAGAGTGGACCATGTCAGCCATTTTATAGCCTTATCTCAGACTTACAGCACTTTAGTTCAAAAAGCGTAAGCGCATGAGAGATGAATAGAGAGGGAGCGAGCGATGAAGAGAAGAAAAAGGACGAAGGAGGAGAGATAAGAGTGTGGGTGTGAGGGATGAGGGCTGCAGCAGAGTGTGCAAACAAGAAATGAGAAAGAACAAAATGCACATACAAGGAGACAAATCAGTGGGAGGAAAGAGGAAAAACAGCGGTGCAGGTGTAAGGAAGAAGAGGATAACAGGAGAGGACAGAGATGCAGCCAGTGAAGGACAGAGAAACAGAGAACAGACGAGGCCGGCAAGCGCTGGCAGTATGTGAGGGAAATGAAGAGAGGGCTTTGGGCTTTACGTCCCGCTGTGAAGCAAGATGGAGGACAACAAGGAACACTTTGCCAGACAACCGAGGGAGCCGAGTGGCATGGAGAAAACAGAATGAGGCTTCAGGCTGTACTTCCCACCAAGCAGAGGGAGTGGGAAATGGGAGAGGGTGAGGGCTACTGAGAGAGGAAAGGAGTTCAGTCTTATCTGAGTGGAGCAGGATCGGCCCGTGGAGAAGGCAGCACCCAGGGGAGCAAACTGCACTTTGCCTAATGCCCTTACACTCCCCCCTTTTTTTTTTTTTTTTTAAATCAAGTGGCGTGTGGTTGTTTGAGAAGGTTGTTTTATTTTGAAACGATTTTGGGGGAGAAATCAAAGTCAAAGTCTGATGGATCATGGCTTCAATTGTGTTATTTGTGATTTAGAGGACTGCAATGACATGTTTCTTCTAATGTGGCAGGGCTGTTTTTGGCAATTTTTTAAAATGCAGTGATCAACACGGTGTGCAGAAGTAAAAACATTGAGTGCAGGATTTGAACCTCTTCCTCAAGCTCTTTTTTTCCAGCTTCCACAAACCTACTTCTGTCACTTTTCTTCTGCACAACTCCATGTCCAACACCAGAAATACCTTCAAGGAGAGACTATTCAAAAGTAAGCTTCTTGTCCCCTCTTGTAATTTGACTGCTTTGAGAAATCAGGCACAATGAATTCTTGAAGAGCGATCACGGAAGCAGGAGGACGTGTGGTCTGATGACGCACCGGACGACCTAGTTTGTTTCAAGCATGCTGAACTCGTACGTTTTTTATTCATTCTCCATAACCAGAGTTTGGGCTGCAGCTGTTGCATTTTACTTCATTGAAGGTCATTGGAGACCATGTTGGAAGCGTTATCCAATTTTCTGCAGAGGCAGCAGGTGACAGACAGTTGTTACACTTCCAAGCAAATCAACTCTCTTGGCAGAATCATAAGGACAAAAGATGAGACGCTGTGTTGCTTTTCTACAGAGTTAAAAATACATTTTTAAACAAATTCTGGCTCAATTTTCAAGAACTTTTGTTTATTGACTTCTATGACAAAGTGTCATGAATTTGCTAGTGCTTTTGGCTGGCTTGTTGTCCATAGCAAACGTTGCAGAGGCTCAAGGGTACTGTAGTGATGGAGCTGTTCACTGCTGTGAAGGCAAAAAAGTGATCATAGCGGTTTGCTATAGTAGTTGAATAATTCTTGTCTATTAAGGAAAATTGAGATTATCATCCAAAGTAAACTTCAGTCGGGAAAATGACCTTCAGATGCTGAACGCTCCTTTTCCTATTACATTCTCAATTTAATCATTTATTAAATTTTTTAAAAGGAGGCTTATCATACATCTTTTATCTGCAGCCTCCTTTGAGTCTGACGTTTCACACTTTTAGCAATATCAGGAGAACAAGAGTTTTGTATGGATATTGATAGCATAGTTAAATAGACAACAAGTTTACAGTGTACAGCTGAGAATGTCTAACACTGGGAATAGGGTAAAAGTTTAAATATAGAAGAAGAATAAAAGTTAGAAAACATGATGCAAGCAAATCAGGTTATGAGCCATAATGCCGCTGATCTACATGAAAAACTGTTTCTCCGTCACTGTCCATATAAAACTCAGCGTTTCAGTTGCATAAGAGTATTGGTAGACTAATGCCATATACACACGCAGAAGGTCACTGTTTCTTTAAAGACAAAAGCTAATAAAAACTTAGTGATGCACTGCTCTCATTCCCAAACAATGTACAGATATGGTCGTAGTCCTATTGCAGTCAATGGCACATGAGGCAGTGAGCCAAATGTTACCCAAAGAAAGTCTGTTCCAAAGGGTTTGCACATAGCACAGCGGCTTCTCAAGTATGACGGAGGAAAGGCTAGTTTCATACCATAGTCCTCCAGCAGCTGTTTCTGTAGCTGTGGCAGGGTCAGTCTGTCCTGAGGAGAGCTGCTGCCGTCATCATCAAAACACACCTGGTTCAACTGTAGGGACAAAACACAGCGCACACAACAAACAAACAAAGTTGGTTCAAACGAAGACTGCTTTATAAAAACAACATAAGACAGTTAATGGCATGTACAAATCCACAGATGACCTTTGGTCAGTAAGCTAATGCTTGCACTTCACAAAATAAAGCAAAAAGAAAAACAGCAAAATGAAGCAGTTTGTACCTTAAGCCAGAGATAGTCTTCAGTCTTGTCTGCCACCTCTCCATGGTTATCGCTGATGTCACATTTCCCGATCAGGCAGTAGACGGCTCTCTTGTAGGGGTCGGCGCTGTTCCGCAGCACTCTGCGGTAGTGGAGGCGAAGCTTGTTCTCTGAAGTAGGAGAAAGGCTGCAGTGCAGGGATCAACACAGATGGAAGGAGAAAGGAGAATAGAGAAAGCTTACAATACAGTTTGAAATTCCTTCACCTATGTAGTTATCTCAACATATAGCTGAGGGTTAGCTGAGCTGAGCTGGTCTCACCGTCTGTCAGGGCTGTTCATGTATTCCTGAAACCAGGTCTTGAAGTCTCCCAGCTGATGTTGCACCCTGTTCACAACCTGCATGGCTGCATTCAGATCTCCACAACGCAGACAGTAGTATATCACAGCCCAAACCGGGTGGCCCTCTATCTCACCATCCTGTACCACACAGACATTTGTTACAGTGGTGACTATCTTTCATTTACTCATTTCTTAGTTTTCAGCATGAATTTTAAATAAAGATTCTGTCCACATAGTGTGCTCTGGGCTGTGCGTGACCAGGATTATGATGTCGGTTACACAATTTACACAATTACCGGCCTCAACAGGGGTTCAGCAAGAAAATGCAAGCAACTATGCTTTGGTAAACCACATGACCATGTCATAAAAAAACCTTCCATTCAATCTGACTTTTCCAGCAGCTGTAAATCAGTCACTGAGGTTTTCAACATGGTGGATCAAAAACTGTGCTACAGTCTGCTGTTGATTTCTGTTCTTTGCCCATTGTAATGTTCTCTGTAATCTGTGTACACGTGTCTGTTGATAACACAATGATCAGCCTATAAATAAGCCCTGAGCAGAGTTTTCTTAGATTAAGGTAGAGGAAAATATTGTCTCATTGTTTTTTTACCTGAACATAACTGAAACCTTTTCGAATAAACTCATCATGTAACAGTCCCTGGTAGCAAATATCAGTGAGCTGGATATGAATGTAGATTATGATACTGATATTTGGCAGCCTCGGGCATGTTCACAATCTGACATCTGGTAGCTTTCTATTGGCAGGTTTATCAAAAATGAGATAAAAGACATTCTGTATACTTGTAATAAGAAAAGCATTCAAAATGTGTGTGAGTATTACCTGCATGCCAGGCAGAGGCCCTGGTAGTTTAATGTTGAGGAAGCTGCGGACTAGTTGGTACGTTCCCGGCACTCCTCCTAGTTGGGCCTGATGGAGGTTCCCAAACACCGTCACCATGGTGTAGTTTTTATAACTGGGAGAGAGGTGATAAACAAACACACATACAAATTGAGTCCAACATCATGCTGCAGTTCAGCTTAAATTTAGACAGTGGGTCCACTGCTAACTTAGGTACACTAAAAGCTTGACCTATCCACAAACAGGGCTGACCACGGTACTTAAGAAAAACAAAAACGAGCAGACTCACCTGTTCTCAAGGAAGCTGAGTGCCTGGCGCACAAAGGCCATTTGCATTTCAACAGAGGTGCGACTTTTGAGAGTGTCTTTGGCGGGAACGAGCAACACATCTGTCATCTGCTTCACCATCAGCCACATGTCCGAAACATTCTGGAGAAGAGAGGGAAGGTAACAGCCAGTTACATTTAGATGCGTCAAGAGAAAACAGAATCATACTATCTGTGGAAGTAAAGCCAACCTATATGCTTGCAGAGGACAAAATGATTAAATGAGGATAGCAGAATTTAAAAAAAACAATGTTCTTACCTTGTCATCCAGGCTTTCTGCTACAGAAGCACACAAGTCTCCTAGATTGGGCTGAATGTGACCATTTACTATCTTCTCATTGAAAATGTAAATCTGGAGGAGGTGTTAAAAGGTGGGAAAGACAAAAAAGAAAAAATATTACATTTGTAAATTGTCAAATGCTCAATTTCCTATAGATGCAAATGAATGTTAATAAGGAAACTGAACTCTGCCTACATCTCCATCCTCAGTTTTAAAAGTAGAATAAATTGTTATGACCATCGAGTGAAGTGGTTCACAACAAAAAACAAGAAAAAAAGAATCAAAATGTTCAAAAGGTCATCAAAGAGAATGACAAAAACAAGACAAATGACACCACACGCAATGTGTCGACACATGGTCTAAGGAGAAAGCCACGTTTGAAGCACTGCGTCATGTAGCAGATCAGAGACTCACAAACAGACAAAGAGAAGGTCAGACAGGATGAGGAGGGATGGTAGAGAGACATAGGGGCAGAGTGAGAGAGAGAATTACCCAGAATACCCCTCTACCACCCAATCAATCAATATGTTTGATCTGCCACTTCCTGCCTTGCTGTGACCCCATTTCAACTGAATGATCTTAACAAGCGCATCACAAACAGAATCTGACTGCAGTCCAGTCAAAGTTTAGACATCTGTGTTCAACTCATTTTAACTAAGGTCAATTCAAGAGGTTTTCTTTAGATTTACTGTAACTATCAACAAAAGAAGTGACAAAAAACAATACAGATATGTTTGCAGTAATTGAGAAACAATAAAATACAATTGGCAAATATACCAATATCAGATTTCAGAACTACATGTCTGACTTTGCTCCCCAGAGGTAGAAAAAAAGAAAAAAGACACTGAGACGAATGGGCTGAACGATCTTTTAATATAAAAGATATAAATTAAAAACGAATGTATCTGTGTGCCATTAGCTGGAGTTTCTATGTACATCAAAATGATTGGACTGATGGTGACTCACCTGTCGTCCATAGGCCACCTCCACACTGTCCAACGCACTTCTTCCTGGAGCTGTCACCTCACTCACAAAGCTGGGCTACAATAAAGAAAGAGGACATAATAAATGCACTACATAGAAGAAGCAACTTCTAATGGGAACTTTAGGAAGAAACAACAGGCACGCCAATCATGTGTCAATTGTCACCAATCTGACATCATCAATAAGCATATTCAATGAATCCTCTTTTTCAAACAGAATATTTCAAACCCAGAGAGAAGGACAACCTGTCCAGTGTTCACATGCCTGTTGCCCAATGCATGCTGGGACAGGCTCCCACAGGATGACACACAGGATGAAAGTCTTTCCCTTTACTCAGGGAGAAGATAAAAATAGTACCTATGAGTCTCAGATGAAACAGTTATTCTGGTTAGTTTAGAAGTAGACGACCACAAGTACACAGTGTCAGGAAAATCAGCTTGAGAATTTTGAGACTTGCTTTTATGTAGACATATTGAGTCCAAGAAGTTAAAATATCTTACAATATAGACATTTTTGTGTGATGGTGTGACCAAATTAAGTGGAGAAGAAATGGTGCTGTTGCTGGACTATTTAATATCAAGGTCAATATTATTTGTTAAATTCACTATGCTGTAGACACACAGACAAGGATGTAGGCTTGTAAACCAGTAAAAAAAAAAAAAAAAAAGACCAAAATTAAACATTGCACACACTGCTGTACTGTTGTCTAACAGTAGTAGTAAAACATAAGGAGGACTTGAGCAGGGCTAAATCGACGAGGAGGTGAATTCTACCACCTCAAATTAGCCAACGTACTGATATAACACACTCTCAACAACGTCCATTAAATCAATCTCGAGCATTAAACCTCAATATATCCAGAATATAAGTATACTCAAAATGAGCTTTCCTGTAAGATAAACATGTTGTCTAATGTGTTTAGAAGCCTGATACAGTTTGTCTTACTCGATAAAGACACAAGGCCCGTACCTCCACATCTTGACTGAAGTCCAGTGCGTCCTCTCCTGCTCCGAGTAGCGTATGCAAAACTCTCTGCTTCACCTGCTCCCACTGGACCAGCATGGACTCACGGTGGTACTCTTCAGCTAACAGGAATGTCTGAAACATAAAATTGGAATACATAATTCTACTCATCATATTACAGCACATAGATTAGGACATCCTTTACATTTTGCATGTGTGAATATAGCATGCAAATAACTCACGACAGACTAAGAATGATATTTTAAATGCTGTGCCTTGATGACAGCAGCAGGTTTGACTCTGAAGACACACTAACGACTCACATTCTAGATGGTACTACATGTACTTTCTATGTTTTTGGAGGTACTGAAATGTCCCTTTCTCTGTGCCCTAGACACACACATACACACACACACATACACACAGAATATTTTGACAGATATAGAGATTGCGATATGATTCACAATTAGTGATATTACCATTTTTGCATCACAATTTTTATTTTCAGAGAAAATATACTAATAAATCATGATAATGTGACATTAGTTGGGGTTTTTACTAAACAAACATGTTCTCTTACATCTGGAGAACAAGAGTTGCAGGCCAGGGCATCTCTGCATTACTATAGTGCTTCATTATAAAGCTGTTGTGTCACACATTTTACCTTCAAAAAAATTGCAGTTTCAGTATTTGGATATTGCAACTAGCCATACTGCGATGATGATTATATTCCGAATTCAGCTCTACAGCATGCAGAAACTTTAAAGTACATTATGTAAATTGGCCTTACCTAGGACACACACACACACGCAAACACCGGATTTAGCAGCAGAACCCTGTCAAGATTGTACTGCTCTGCCAGGACACAGTGCAGTCTATTTTAACTCTCCACAGAGACTTAAAGTGAGATAATGGGAACGTGAGATAATTGAATCTTCCACTCTCCAGCTCAGGGAGATACGAATGTGGACTAGAGGCAGAACTAGAGCTACAACTGGGTTTACTTGACTTGGTTAACTTGGTCACTGCCAGAATGTCGAAGTGTTTACATTTAACATTTCTGAGTTGCATTGTTGCAACTGGATAACAACTATGATAGATTCGAGACAGTGCTGTACAGAAATAAGTCCCAAAGATAAATTTGAGTTCATATTTAAAACGGTGTCTGCACTACATGCATAGTTTGTCTACCAGAGAGAGCTGAACTGGTTTATTCTTGTAACCGTAAAATTCACGCTCAATACTCTTTACCACCATTCTTGAACAATCATATTTATGGGTTTCCTATCAACAGTCTTTGAATGTTATGAGTTTATCACATAACATTTCATTTGTCTCTCTCTCAAATAACAGTATCAGAATCTGCCTTAAAAATCCAGAGTTGACAGTGGTAAACAGGTTTTAAATCTAAATGAGATCATATTCATGTCAAGTGATGGCTGTGAGACCGAAGAGCTCAGACTAAATGTCATTTAACAGCCCAATAGCACACATTTCATGCAATTTAAAAAGTATAGCAGTCAGACAGAAATCTAAAGAACATCTCTAACATCCGCTTTCTTTTTAATCTTCAGTGCATTTGAGTTTTTTCCACCCTTGCACGCAGGTCCTTTTTTCCCTCTCTCAGGGAGCAGAGATAGATAATGGGACCGGCAGCTAATTAAACGCAGGGCCTATTAGCTGCGCACATCAGGGAAGCCATTTCAAAACCATTCCCTAAAGGTTCACACCAGAAGGACTTTTAGATCACAGCAAGTAGAAATTAAGAAAAAAAAAAAGGTTTTTAAGTGTTCCTGTATTGTGATGGGCTTATGCTCATACACTGTGCAGTGCTGAAACTCCTCTGATTCTGTAAAAGAAAAAATGAGGCAAACAAAGAACCACCACCACTGTCTGTGATTATGGAGTCTAACTAATAACTGCATCTTGCCCTTTTAAAAAGAATGAAAAATTATGAAAATATTACTGCCATGTGAGTTTTGTAAGCCTGTCTGAATCTAGGGGTGCCTTTGTACTGGTTTGGTATGTCATCCATCTGTAACTCTTCCTAGACCCGGGAAGCAATCAGACACTGGACAGATACTGACCCTGCGGCGAGACTCCTCAATGGCTGACAGGAGGGCGTTGTCCCTCTCGTTCTTCAAGAAGCCCTGTGGACAGGGAAGAGACAGACGGACAACAAACAGAGGGAGAGGATGAGACACAGAGAGAAAAACAAGAACAGAAAGCAGGAGATATTAGCTCAAAATAAAAGCTCAAAACAAAATGAGGAAGAGATAAACTGTATGCAGAGAGTTCTAGGAGGACAGATTTAGCAGCCGCGCCATAATGTCCTCTATGGGAGATAGAGGCTGCTTCTCAATTTTCCATTTAATTTGTTCTGCCCTTCCTAGACATGTGAAGTTCCATACACCGTCAGGATTAGTCAAACCTATAGTCGCTGTTTCAAACAGGCATATAGGCAGGCCAGAGGGGTGACCATGCTTTTCATGCGCCATTTTGAGACAGCTGTCGGCTTAGCCTCCATTTTGGTCTCATCTCAAGATGGCTGCCCGTGCATACATACATACATCCCCCTCCTCTGACCCTTGCTATGAAAGTGGTAATTATTCACATCCTACTCAACTTACAGTAAAACTACTTATGTTATACACGAGATCTGAGCTATGAAATGAGTAAGTGGTGCTTATGTAACAGCTGGAGTGTGCAGGAGAGAACACGACAGCACGCTTCAGAAGGAAAGTGAGCGAACGCAGACGTGCATAGGAGACAGACATCTTGAGGAAAAATCAAAATGGCGGCAACGCTGTAGTCACTTTGGTACTGTCCTCTTAAAGCAAACACAAGAGCTTTACAGTGCCATAAAAACTGTCTAAACAAACTGATCGATTGACCTTTTTTACTTGATCATCAAGACCACAACATATCAAACAAAACTGCCAAGTAGCCATTACAATTTTTAAGAGACCTTGTTTATGTTTTAATTACTTATTTAGTTTCATCAACAGGACTGCAACTAATGACTACTGTAATTATTAAAGGATCTGCTCACTCTTTTTCAATTAATCAAATTAAGACAATATGTACAATAAAAATGAGCAACACAATTTCTGTACATCTAGGTCTTCAAATGGCTTGCTTTGTCCGACCAACATGATAAAATAATAGTTTATCAGTCAACAATCATCAAAATTTTCATTTCCTCACTATCATCTTATAGTTTAATATTTCAGAGCTAACTAACCACATATAGATGTTAACAACTGAAAACCAAAAAACTTAAAAAACATTACCAGAAAATGTTGCTTTAAAAAAGTTCATTAGTTAGCTGTTAGAAAAAGGAAATGTACTATAAATTATTTAACAGATCATAAAATAATCTGTAAAATGGGTAAATGCCACGACTTTTACAACGACTTTTATGACATATTGCAAAATTGAGGAGATAAACTGAACACACATCTACAATAGCTTTGATCTTTGTCAGCTTTGTTTACTTGACTTGAAAATATATCTGCTTCTTGTTATGCAAGAAACCCCAGAGGTAGGCTTCTAAAATTTTATACAACAGCCCTTCTAACTCTGACATCATAGTCTCTTAAGTTACTGGAAAGTTGTTCCCCCTGTCATATAATAGCAATTTAGTTCATCGATGACATTCTGGCAGCATCTGTCTTCATTTGAGTTCATTCTCCCCTTTGCTTCTCTACTCCACCCATCTCTCCTCTCTCATCTCCTGTCTTATGTCCCTATTGCTGCACCTGCACACTGCTTCTCCTACTTCAGTCTCATTTTCTCTCCTCCCTCACTTTCTGAGCTCTGCCTGTCACTGCATTCATTGTGTCTTGTGACAAATAAGAGCAAAATTGGATATGTTGAAACCAAAACACAACTGAGTAACTGATAATTTACACTGCATTGAAAACTAAACGTTACCAATGCTATAAAATTGTAAAGACCATCTATGATCTGTCTGGGCCAACTGACCTGGCCTTTATTTTTTATCACATCAATATGCAGCTAGGAGCTATTCTTAAACTGGAGTTCCAGCTGAAGCTGATGGAATAATGAAGCTTTTATAGATGCTGATCTAAAAACCATGGTGCTTTCCAGGGAAATAATATTTTGCAATAGCAGGACTGATGAACAGAATATTGATAATGAGTGATGTGTTGTTCTGTGTTTTAATTCACTTGAATCCTCACATGAATAGACAAGCTGGCTAGCAATGTGTTTTTAATTCTGTCTTTATAAAATGTGATCTGATGATTTTCTTTCTCAGCAATGAATTCATCAGTCAAAGTATAGTAGCCTGGATGTGACATACAAAACCAACTCTGATATTCCACTGTGGAAAATGGGGTTGCGGTGTATTCTGCTGCTGCAAGGTGTGTGGCTTTACATAGAGAATAACTGATGGTTGATCTGATCTCATACTGCACTGTATTGTGGGTTTTAATTTAAATTCCCAGCTGCAGCAAAAACTGTTTCTTTCATGAAAAACTTCTTGTCCGAACACAACGTTAGTTTATTTGGGAACTGCTGACATCATGGCAGAAATCAGAAGTGTCTTAATGTTTTTCAGTCGGATGGCGTGACATTATCTGGCATTATGAAGGCTCAAACTAAAAGGTCCAACTTGGTCTTGGTAAAATATTTAGTACTATTAGTCAATTTGAATCAATTAAGGATGGAAGTTTCTCTCTCCCCCTTTAACCCTCTCATCCAATCCTCATTCCTAGTTTCTCTCAGCCCACTCCCTCCCTCTCTTTTTCTTTCTCCATCTCACTTTTTGTTCCCAGGAGAGGCTGAGAATAGGTCTATATTTAACCACTCTAACCAGAGGAGAGCTCAGGTCAACGCTCACTGGAGAGCTGCACTGGAAAAGCAAGAGAATAGAGTAAAAAGTTGTAACAGAGGCTTATGGTATATATCTCAACAAGAGAACATTACTGATGAATAGTTATTCAGTAAACTGGAGGAGAAAAAGATTAGACTTGACCAGATGATACTGAAACATGCACTTTCCACAAAGCATCTAAAGCAATGGTGGCACATTGGGTAACTCTAGATAACTCGCCTCAGCATTTTTGCTTCAAATGAAGTCCAACAGTAGTCAAAGATTTTTCATTGCTGTCATTTTGTTGCCTGTTGCCAGCTGCACTTGTACTGCCAACGGCTTTGCCGATACAACATTTTTTGTGCCAAATGTAAATTGACAAGTAAGCCAACAGCTGTGGCCAAAATTCCCATTTGTCTGAGATTTGAATGCTTTTCACTTTCACAAGAACTAGCATTTTTGCTTCAAAATGTTTGCTGGATCTTACATTTAGCAAAAATGAACAAAAAATTTTTTGTCACTTCGTCACAAAAAAAAAAACAACAACTTAATTTTATTGTCTTTTTTGCCTGTTACAAACCCTTAAAGATTGTGGTAAATGAGGAATAAGTAAAACAATGAAGAAGCTAACCGGTTTTAATAAATTCTAGGAAGATTTAGAAGCTTTAATCAAAGAAAGGTGCAACATCATTGCTGCTAACGTCACAATTGCTGTGTAATTTTGAGAAGCACTAAACAGCTGATGTTTAGTCTGAGACACTCTGTACCCAACCTCTCAGACGATGCTTCAATTCCTCCTTGCATTCATTACCAAATGGTAAAAATAAACATAGAATAACGAAAATGCGTCATAAGAGCCATGATGACAAATTCAGACCATCAAAAAAGGACATTTTAGCAGAAGTCAAATGTAGTCTTATCACTTTCAACGATGAATTCAGTGCTGGGCAGCAGGTCTATCATCTAAAGATGTACATTTTCCGTTGCCCCACCCCTGTATTGTGTGTACTGTGTAGTATTGTGTCTCCTCTGAGATCTGCAACCCACTGCGAACACCCACAGCTCACTGGCCAGACAGCCCAGAAGCTTCTATAGAAACAGGAACACAGCCACAGACAAGAATTTCATAATTACAGATCAATCAGGAAATACTCTATTACTAATATGTGCGTCGAGAAATAAAAGCTGAACTGGTTAAAAGAAGGTAGAACCGAGGGCTATTCTACCTTCAACTGAAAATATAACTGTGGAAGTTTCAATCTTTGTCTCTCATATCTGCTAAAATGTGCATATTACGAAACATAAGCGGACAGCTGACTGCGTCTATAAAAACACACTGCAAGTCATCAGACAAGCATGACCAAATTGTAGGATCTCGCATCAAGCAATCCTTTAGATCTAATGTATTTGGTGAGTGTGTGTGTCTCTCTCTCTTTGAATACGCATGTTAACATGCACGCATGTGCTCATTCTCTGTGCCGGCACACACAGGCCCTCATTCTATTAGCCTTGGTCAAGATAGTCACACTGTCTGCACCTGAATGCAGTTTTACAGTATGTTCGGGGAGATTAGCAAGTCTGATTTTTCACTCTTTTGATCCGGCTTCATGCTTATTACACACACGCTATTAGATGTGGTGTAGGGATAGATAGTCTGGAGGAATTTAAAGGCTAAATAAGGACACAGTAAAAGAGCAGTTAGAGGGGAGATAAAGAGCGAGAGCCTTGCTTGCTGTGCCAGTCATCGTGGATGGAAGAGAGGGAGGCTTTCTGTCCTCATTTGCCATGACACAATGAGCGGACCAGTGCCTGTGTGGTGTGTGTGTGTGTGTGTGTGTGTGTGTGTGTGTGTGTGTGTGTGTGTGTGTGTGTGTGTGTGTGTGTGTGTGTGTGAGAAACCCCACCCTTCACTCCTCCACTTCCTGTATAGCAAGAGTATATATGTAAAGTATTACAGCATATACACACATACATGTGAATATATTATGTTGAAAGTGATGTTTGCATCTATTCATTAACAAAAATTCTATTAAGTCGTCATCATCATCATCATCTCCATAGGCGCCATACAGTCACAAACAATGTAGCACAATCAGACAAGAGATGGAGAGAGACAGAGAGGTGACAAAAAAGTGTGGCAGACAAAGCACATGCCTGTCTGTGAGTGTGTGAATGTGTGTGTATTAGTGCATAGGTAATACTCACTCATGCTGTGCGCCTGTCTGCCTGCTTGGCAGATGGACTGACAGATGAAAAAGACAAGAAAGAGTAAAAAATTGCTTTTCATTTCTTTGTCTGTGCCCAGGTATCTGGGCAGTGACAGCCCAGGAGACAGGCATCAGCCCTCCGCCTCTCCATCCCTCTGTATCGCTGTGCCAGGGCAGCAGCAGTGGCCGCCATGCTGGGGCGTGTTCCCTGTGCCCTTTTCGAGCCGGCATGGCGGTGTACTTGCAGCCTTTCCCCGTTCGAAAGCAGGCCAGTGACTCTTGTGCATGAGCTGGAGTACGAAGTGGAAGTGCCACATCAAGACTCATTGGAGGTGGTTTTATTGTCGGAGGGCCGTACCAACTGAGCACTCAGACACAGGGGGGATCCACGAGAAGGAACTATGGATTCATATAGAATATCAGTTCCTACCATCAGCTGACACCCCCCCTCCCTCAGCCCTCATCCTCTCTCTCTCTCTCTCTCTCTCTCTCTCTCCCTCCTTCACTTCATCCCAGCATCTCTGGCGCCCTCCTCCTCCTCCCTCAGCCAGTCCCACTCATTTTCTTCCTTTTTTATCCATCTATGCATCCTTCCTTTCTTCCCTCCCTCTCTCCTCCCTCCCTCAGCTCAATGCAATTATACTAATGGATTTTTTCCCCCTCGGTTGATGGCTTCCGACATCCTGTCTTGAAATGAGGCTAATCATGCTCTTAAGGGTCATGTTTAGTTAATGAAGGGTTTGGGAGGCACATGTGGGTGGAGGAGGAGGCAGGGGGGGCATTCCTATATGCTGTCTGACTATCACAGTACACACAAAGCAGGCGTGTAAAAGCACACACCTACACTTCTAGTCTTGTGCACATGGCACACACTCATTCACACACAGGCACATGATCGCTGCATTCATAAGAGCAGGCCAACACAGACAGGATGAAAATGCATGCACCCACGTGCAGCCAAATCTACGCTAGACACACACATTCATTCATAAGCACACGGAGAGACACTGCATACGCCAGCAATCGATCGCGACTGACACAGATACAGGCGTGCAAACATAGCACAAGGAGCCTGTGCACGACACACATACACACACATCGTGTGAAGCTATGTCAGTAGTGTTCGTCTATCTCAGCAGATGCTCTGGGCTTAGCCAACTGCATCCACTGAACGCATGCCATCACTGCTGAGGGATGTGTGTGTGTGTGTGTGTGTGTGTGTGTGTGTGTGTGTGTGTGTGTGTGTGTGTGTGTCTATGTATGTAAGGAGTTGGGGAGGGCAGAAGAAGAGAAAGGTAGGGGGAAAGAGGATGTAAATGGGAGAGCAAGGAAAAGAGGAAAAATCAGAGGAAAGAGAGGAATGAAGGTAAAGTGAAAGAGAAAAGAGGAGTAAGCATAAGGACCAGCTGAAAAAGGGTGAGGTGAGGAGAGAGAGAGAGCCAGAGCTCTGGCAGAGAAAGACAGTGAAAAGTGATACGAGGACACGGACAGAAAAAATTGCAGCCGGTCGCCATTTTTCTACCAGCACTGCTCTCCGCCTTCCACTTCTACAGTTACATTTTTCCTCTCCATTTTTTACATTTGATTGCTCTTTTCTCTATATTTTTATTTGGCATGCTCCTTTGTTCAACACTGAAAAAAATGGATAACCCTGAAGCGCTGAACACCGACTGACTGTGATTCATCCCTGACGATTACCAACACACAGAACATACGGTACAAATGCAAAAAACGACAAGTGCATTGAACAATGATTTAGCCTATTTGTAAAGACATATAATATGTGGCAACAGCTGTGAGCAATCCTTTACACAGATGTCTTGGTAGCAAACAGATTTTTTGTTGAATCGCAGAGAGATTTGTTAAGATACTTGCTTTTTATTACATTTTCAGATTCCTGCTGGGACTTGGTGTACTTCAGTCTAAACCCCCATTTCCATCCAAGGAGGCAAGTGTACTGCAGATAAGAACCATCTATCAATCACATCCAAATGAAACCCAACCCTATATGGCATACTGTCAAACAGTAGTGCAAAGACGATGAGGGAGAAGAGCCTGATAATCATATCAGTATATGCAAAAATACTGACTAGTTGTTGTCTATCCATTTATACTACTTTGTAATGTTAATTAATACAACATAAATCGGCACCATCCATCATATTTACAAAAATCCCATAACATTAAGTCATAATGTAACACTAAGCATCATAATCATTCTGGCTAGCCACAGGGGTGCACAATTAAATATACAATTGTATCACAGTACTGAGGGAACAAATGATAATATACATTTTCTAAAGTATTGGCTGAAAGAAATCATCATGGAATTTACTCATCTTCTCCGTCTACATTTGTGTAGAAAATTTAAATATCTGAAGGGGTGAGACATCACTGGATCCGCGTTCAACTGTGCACTCAGTAAAATAAGATGAAAACCTAAATTAGCAAAGCAAATCCATGGTTAAACTGAAGACACTGCCCTCTGGACATGCAGTCAGTACATAACTAGCTACTCCCACATCCATAAAGCCATAAATCTAGGGCTCTTTGTCTATATAGCCTTCTATACTAAGATCCCCACTAATTTGCGTTCAGCTATACATACAGACACATCATTTACACACCAATTACCACAGTATGTGTGAGTGTGTGTTACACACAGAAACCGCAGAGGCGCGCATCAGCTCACTCATGCGAAACACATACACACATACTGACAGCATGTTTGCATTTTCACTGCGCCCTGTCTGTCAACCTCCAGTAGTCCCATGGCCTTGCATCATTTAAAGCACAATTCAGCCATTAAAATATTTTTTGCATTATTCCAATGAATTTAGGCAGTTCGATAATACTGCTGCATTTCATAAAGCTGAGAGTCCCTGCTGTCATTTCCTCAACAGACATACCCTGGAGCTGCAACATACTGATGTCAAGGCTTTCTGTAGTCCAGTTTAAATGGGGAGACAGTGACACATATGGAGCTCAGGGAAATGCAGCAACTTCCCTGAACCAGGGAAGAAGAAGGAGATGAGAGAGAGCAATAAAGGGAAGCAGTACAAGGTGGAAGAAAAAGGTAAAGACAGGATACAGATCCTTGTTGAATCATTACAAAGTGAAGAAATGTTATGGATTATGCATTGTTATTTATATGAACATCACCAATTAATAAATGCTTAAACCACATCAGTAAAGAGTAACTTAATGTTACAGAGAGTACTGTACTGATTAAGCATTGCACATCTGTTATATTGTCAGACTCATGATGGACTCATTATAAAAAAATAGTTATAATCGATGCAACAGATCCTGAGATATTGTGTTTTTAATTCCACAATTCGCCTTCCTTGTCGATACCTGGCACCCACAAGAGATTTAGGTGTGTCATGCTAATGGAGGCTTATGTAGCCTCGAGCTGCTAGCCTCAAGCAGAGATAAAGAGCAGGCTGCTGAGGTCTAGTAATATAAACTCACTTTCTAACTCCACAAGCTCCACATTTTTTCATTTTCTATTATGAATAGTCTTTACCTTCAGAATTACACACTCTGTAATATAAGAAATTGTACAGTAGACATGAACTGATATCACTCCTGAACACAGAAAAGGTTCAAGAATCTGTACTACTGCTTCATGAAATACAAGGGTTTGATTCAAGACTTCTGGAGAACACTTTTGCAGTTTTTCATTTTTATCTGGGTACCATCCAACTAATGTTTATCTGTAAGATACAGGAGGTCAATTCCCTTTGAAATCTTACATTTAACCACTGGGCCAATGCCTATACAGTGCTATAAATCTTGCAGCATGTAAGGCAGAGTATCCAACAGCGCCTCTTTTTACTGAAAATGAGGCTGCCATCTGACCTACACGTCAAACCCTGTATTTTGTTGCTGTCTTGTAATAGCTCAGCACCACTTAACATCTTTTCTCCTAGTGTACTTGTTGACGTAAAGTGACGGCAACTCTCCCAACAGGATGCTAAATGGAGACCTGTAGGAGGAATAAAGTGGGTTGCATTGTGTCTCGTTGTTGATCAGAACTTGGCTTGCTTTTCTTTTAGTGGTCTTACTTTCAAACAGAATTCACCACAAGCTACGGGCCTCCCGAGTCTGATTCATTTTTTGGTTCCATGTCAACACCCAATTAGCTTAAAGTCACAATTAGTCACAGTTTGAGTCAACTGTTTGTATATGATCTCATGATCTTCATTAAAAAAGAATTCCCAAAGTGCCAGCAGCGAGCTCATTCAAGGACTTACTCACCTCTGTTTTGGCCAGCTTGGTTCAACTCCAGTGTTATTTTTGAGGACATAGTTTGTGATGTTGCAAGTCATTTTGAATATTTTTGTTCTTCCAGAAAAAACTGGAAATAATCTTTAGTATAATTCAGTCCAAGTACAGCATCACAACATGTTAACTTTGTCTAAGGTTCAAGATATGGTTAGGACAAACAGTGGATTTTATTAATGAAATGCAGATGTGCTGGAGATGTTGGAAGCTTTGTCATATTATGCAATTAGTCAATGACCCTGTTTGTATCAGAACTACATTTTGGTTCACCAGACAATTTTCTCGTGTTTGTGGCTGAATGAAAAAGCCAATAAGAAGGCAATGCTGTTGTCTTTTAATTTTCATTCAAATAAAATATATTGTATATGGGCTTTAAGATAAATGCCAATGCAATGCTAGTTTCTCAGCTGACTTTCCTTTTATTCTGACCACCTTCCTGGAATGTGTTTGTTCAAATGGAGCTGTGGTTTTGTCTGAGAAAGAGCAGAGGAATTTTTCTAAAATGTTTGTAATGTGCTGTCTTCTTTGAAACCAATAAGGAGAAAGCGCAAGAGCGGAGAGGGAGTGTATGAGTGTGTATTCACGAGAGAGAGAAGCTAAGTGCTCTTCCAGTCATTCAATCAATCAGTCAAACCCACCCAGCCCAGCATACATCCGGCTGACCAAGAAGAATGAAAGAGAGTATAATTTGTTAATGTCAAATAATGGAAGGTGGACAGCAATAGAGGAAGCAAAAGAGAAATGTATAAATAGATACATAGAATATCAGGAGATATATAAGAAAGAGTAAAAGAAGGTGTGGACACCAGCATTAAGCTGGTGTCCCATCTATGGCCCTATCCTATAAGGGACTTAAGGCAGAGTGTTGTATGCTTTACAGACTGTGAAGCCCCTTGAGGTGAATTAGTGATTTGTGACACTGGGCTATGTAAATAAAATTGAATTGACTTCACTTGGCTGAATAGGTCCGAGAGAACAGAGGGAAGAGATGATTGAAGAGATATTAACAGGGGATTAAGCAGGGTCAAAAAGAGGGATAATTGACAGAGAAAGAGATGGATTTCAGTCAACTGCAGCAACTTCTCTGAATCAGAGAAAGAGGTGGAGTAGGTAGAAGCGGAGATAGGGTAAAGAAAAGCAGTATCAAGTGGAAGGAAAAGGTAAAGCTGGGATACGGATTAGAGTTTGACCGATTAATTGGTTTGGCTGATTAATTGGCAATGAAAGGACCTTTTACAAACTGTTGGTATTGACAAAGCCTGGCTCCAGTAGTGGCTGCAAAGCCTCTACCAGTTACACAGGGACATACATCACTGTTTCGCATGGAGGCACCATACACAAGTTTCATTGTTTACCTGAGATTATTTATCTTTAAATGAGAGTT
Source organism: Pagrus pagrus (assembly GCF_965226575.1). Taxonomy (NCBI): domain Eukaryota; kingdom Metazoa; phylum Chordata; class Actinopteri; order Spariformes; family Sparidae; genus Pagrus; species Pagrus pagrus. Next base: position 24,978,726 of record NC_140194.1, read on the forward strand.
AACTTTATATAAGATAGCTTTAATTGTAAATTATAAGCGGGATAATGTTGTTGGTTACAGTATAGCATTATAATGCATTAGACTGAAGGTAACCGCAACTCTGCCAAAAGCATGCACTCCCTTTTTTTTCTCATTTCTTAAATGCAAGCCAACAACACAACTATGAGCCAACTGCCAGAAGTGTTCATTTGGGGGTCAGTTTTTTCTGAAGCTTTATGTAGGCATGTGATACACTCCTGATAACTGTCTTAACAACTGTTGAAGATCACATTAAATGGTACTCTCTAACCCTTCCTGTTTCCACAGAAGCTATCAGCTGTTTCCTGCTCGCTATTATATCAGCCTTTACAAATCCACTATGAGTCTACCTCTAATATAGATCCTTGTTGACTTGTTACCAAGAGGAGCATTGTAAGGGATTACGCAGTGTTAGACAAATTAATGAAGGCTTTAACCATTTCAGTAACACAATGTTTAAAGAGTACTGCACTGAACTTCTATAACATTGTTGGGTCGAGTTTGTTAAAAAGGCATCAGATTCAATGCAGAAGAAACAGAGATATCATCTTTAATTCCATTATTTCTTATTGCAGAAACCTAGTGCCCATTTTACTCACAATGCAACTTTGCTGCCAACAGTTCAGTTAATGGGTCTTTTATACCACTGGCAGCTAACATAGCCTCAAGCTACTAGCCTGAAGCAGAGATGAGGAATGGGATACAGAGGTCTAGTTGGTATAACTGTACAGCTACAGCTCAGCATGACAAACTGAACTGAACTGAACTGAACTGAACTGAACTGAAGCAGAGTGAAAGGGGGTCACTGTGACCTGCTCATCAGTACATCTTCCTTTCTAACCTTTCTTCATGGTCAACAAATCAACTGCTGTTATTTTTCCATAGGACCAATTAACTCGCTGAGGTGTTTGTGAGTATGTCTGTTACCGCTTGAACCTCCAACGCTGCCAGCCCCTTGTGACAAACTTCAGACTTTTAGACATTTTTTTGAGAACTCTTTGCAGGGAACTTTCATCATCCAGATTTTATCAGCAGAATTTATCATCTGAAGCTAATTTGCATTACTGTGCGCTGGTCTAAGAAATTATTTTACTTCTTCATTGTTATCTGGTTAAAGTAATCTTTCTGCAAGCCAATCTTTAAACTATGACTGTTCAGCCAAACACAGTTTGAACACAGAGAAAAACTGATCACTTTCAAATGTTATAATACCTGAAACTATATAATTTGGACTCTTTTTTTGGGGGGATTTCAAACAAAACACACACTGATGAATCCAATGTGCTGAAACAACCTATGTAAGCGCCCGGGACTGCAAAACTAGCAACTCGCCGGACTCACAGCTCAGTAGGTCATTCATACCTGTATGTCAGTATCCTTGACCGGCTCCAGCGGCTCAAAAGTGGTGGCAGCACTTAGACTTTCCAACCGCTGAGAAATGTGGAAGATGTCTAAACCTCTGGAACCAAGGAGGATTGACCTAAGAGAAAGACGGAGAGGGGGTGAGAATGAATGAATATAACTGAGACTGATAATGAACTGTAGTTTTTTTTATCAAGCACTAGAGGGCACAAGAGGCTTTGCTACTATATCTTTCCACTGGTTAAAGATCACATCAAGTAGGCTCCAAACAAATTACACGGCTTCACGTCAAGACATTTATAAAGAAAAATAAACAAATAATTAAAAAAATGTTTGAGAGTTATAAAAAACTGAATCTGTAAAAATGACTTCCCAAACAACATTCACACTTTTATTCAGTGCTGTTGCATTTTACATTTCATCAACAATTTGGATAGTCGATTGTTCTAAATACAACATTATCCATGTCTGCTTTAAGATTATAAATATTATCTGTTAAATGTTATAATAAAAAGGTGTGATTTTCAGACATGCTCAAAAGAAGCCAGGACAACTATGTACAGGTGTCACAAATATTTGGGTTTTGAGGGTTAGAAGAGGGTTACTCATTCAGGAAAGCATCCTTTCAGCTGGCCTTGAATAACAACCCTTGATCAAAAGCAAATATTAACATAACTATCAGTTATTTCCAGAAAAAAGGGGCAAATCAAAGGGTCAGGTAAGGAGAATGTAAAATGACTTTACATCTTAAAGAAGCAGATGGATTTGTATTACAGTCTGTATAGGTTCTGTATCGGGCACTATACAGGAACATACTGGAGTAACAAATTCTTCATTAGACATATTCCTTACGCTTTAACATCAGCAGCATCTTGAGAGGTGCGGGTCAGGGTGCGGGATCGAAGCCTTTCCCCCGCCTGCTGGATCTCCTGGAGGTTCCTCTCAACATGCGGCAGCTCTGACACTGCTTCCGTCTCAGCAGCTAGCTGCTCTGCCTGCTGCAGCAGCTCCCCGAAGCCCTCTGCATCCATACCTCTAGACAAGGAGAGGAAGAGTGTTTAAAGGAGTAAAAACAGGCAATGTATTGGGATAACATACAGCTGGGAGATATGGCAAACAGTACAAGTGAGGTCTGTACATGGTTGGACAGTGATGCAGTCTTTGTGTTCCACCACATTCAATTTACCATGAAACAATTACTATGAGATTAAAACACAACCTTTTAGCTTCAATTTGAGGGCAGTCATGGTCATAATTGTGATAAACATTGTTTATGGATACTACCCCAAACTCTAAGGGACTGTAGGGAGTAATTGGATGATTGGCTTAGCAAAAGGTCCAACAGTAGATAGGTTTGATAATTGTATTTAGAGAAGAAATAAATGTGAGACAAAGCCAGAATATTACGCAAAACTATAACTATAAACACCCTGCCACAACAGAAATTTGCTGCCATCACTTCTCCCACGTCAGCTTTTTCTTTAATACTTCATAATTAAAGATGGCTGCTGTACAGGCCTGGCAGAGCATCACCATGGAATATACTGAGTGTCAGCTGATGTATGTGGGTTGTACATTTCAATAAAGGATTGGGCAATATATCGATATTATATCGTCACTGCGATATGAAACTACATATTGTCATATCATTATGTTGTGATATGGCATAAGTGTTGTCTTTTCGTGGTGTTAAAGGCTGCAATACAGTAAAAGTGATGTCATTTTCTAAACCTTCCAGGCTGTTCTTCTTGTTTTAATACTTGCCCTTACCCATTTATTCATTACATCTCAATCATTCTCATTATGTTAATATTTTGTGGAAGCACCAATAGTCATCCCTATAATATTGCCCCAATTTCAATAGAGAGGTATTTGGTCAAAAATACCAGGACCTTTGATATTGTCGCCCAGTTCTAGATTTTACAAAGTGCTTTTGAGGAGATTTCAACATATCATATTTATAATGTGTATTGCAATATACAAAAAAATCACAATCACAGAGCCCTACATTAATCAGTCATTAACTGAATAACTCAGCAGCAAGGATCTATAACCATGTAAACAACCTCATATTCAAACTACAAGGCAGTACTTTAACCATGGTCACAGCTGAATTTCAAATCAAGTTTTACATCTTTATACAGTCTATGACTTGACCACTGCCATGAACCTTCACATTTGAAAGTATAGTGTAGGAAACATCCAAACTGTGAAGAAACTATATGTAGCCTCGAGTTTGAAGGACATACAGGTACCAAAACATCTTTTGACAGATCACATAAACAAAGTGACACCTGCAGCGCGCGCATGGACTTTGGTGGTTGTCATTTAGCTTAGCGTTAGCACAATGCTAGCACCTAGGCTAACTAGTTTAGAAACTCGCTTTACTCGTGTTAACAACAACAGTCAGGTAATTTCAGTTGTTGAGAAGAGCCAACCAGATTTCAAAGCTACAAATATGATGACAAACTCGTGTTTAGAAAGTTAAAGCTTTGTTAGTATGCTACCTTAGTTAGCTTTATGTCAAAATGAATGGCGCTCAACTGTTAGCCAGCAGGCTAAGCGGCTAACGGTCTCGCATGCAGCCAGTTGTGTCGTCTTAATCATCCTAATATTTGATTGAACACTGTTGCAGGCTGACACGTTTCATACCTGTTGTGTGGGACAGATGAAAGTAGGGTCCTGTCTGTATTCTGTATGTCTGTTTACAGTTACTGTCTCTTATTAATTTTTTCTCAGCAGTGGTACAACATGCAGGAAAGTATATTATTTGCCCCGGCACTTCTGGAGTCGATGCTGATTGGACGATACCCGGAAATCACACTTCTTCGCCTTCTTCAAGATGAGACTAACCCCGCTGCTCTGTCAGCTGGACTGGAGGACTTTGACAACAGCAAGCTGTGAACTTGCTTAAAGGGTAACTCCACCAATTTTACACATTAAAGTGTGTTTACAGTTAACTGCATATATGAAAAGGGAAGTGTGAAGCCCTTGGTGGCTCCAAAAGAAGCTGCATGTAATCAGTGATGTCACTCTAGTTGCATTCTGGGTAACAAAGGTACCAGAATTTGAAAAGCAGTCCACTGCTCAATATTGCACTCCTATAAGACTGTTGAACAACATGGACGGTTTAAAAACAGATGATCCAAAATGGTGATACAGCAGAACCAGAGGTATCACCATTTTTATGCCACGCATTATTATTCTCAGAACCGGGTTCCTTCATTACCTACAGTTTAGCCACTGAGTCACATCACTGGAAGCACTTTATCAGAATCCTTTCTGTTTCCCCTGAAGCCACAAAATGCTTTACAGGCAGTTACTCATGATACAGTCTAGGCTACTTAAACGCTGACATGGGACAAAGAATTTCTTGTTTCATTTTCTTTTTATTGTTAATGGGCCTTTAGTATGTGATAGTTGTAAATGGGAAAAAGAGATGACAGGTTCTTAGATTAGCGTTAGGAAATCAACGCCACTTTTTCAGATAAAATAGGTCTTACCTTCAATAATGAGGCTTGGCAGCAGCATGACTTAAAGCACAGGACTAATATTTGTAATCATGTAACACAATTCCTCCCACCTCTATGCCTGCTCAATATGCACAGGGCTGAAGGCAGGAAAAATCACTTCATTTGCAAGGTTGAAATATGCATTCATATTCACAGTTTTTTTTTTTTTTTTGCAAGGGTATCTAACATGTTGTGAATTGTATAACAGTTAATAGTTGTATTGTTTATTGTTACTATTTAACTGTAAGAAAAAAATAAAGAGAACACATGTAACACATGATGTAACACATCACAGCAGCCTAAAGTTGAACCCGTTTACCCTTTAAATGTTCAGGGCCGTCATGTGAAGCAACACTTTATTACTTCTTTGGGGTTATCTACTGTAGGTCATGGAAAACAACAGCTTTGTAGATTGCAGTCAAAAACACCAGATATGGGTCAAGGGAGTTTAGTGCAATACACGCTAGTAAATTAGTAAACTGACCTTATCTCATTTAGCTTGCATCCGGAAACATGTCTCACAAGAGTCATGTATCATGATTGTCATGATTGCTGTCAGCTCTGCAAACCCAATATGTAAAATTCAGCACTGAGCTAGTGAAAAGTAGCAAAAATGTCATTTGTTGCTACTGCTGCTGCTGTTGCAATTTATGTGCAAATTCTTTCCAATGAACATTTTCATTTATTTTCCCCAAATATAGCAAACTACACTTTAAAACTATTTTTCTTTGGTCACAAAGATTTTTGTTGCGACTGATGTTGGTTATATTAAGCAGTAAAAAATCCTATTAAACAGCCATTTTTCTCTAAAAATTGTATTAGCTTTGGAAAATACATATTGTATTCCTGGTTTTCTTTAATGAAATTGTTATACTGCTTAAATCTCCAAATATTTCTCATATTAATGATCATCATCATTTCAAAATGATCATTTTTACCAATAGAAATGATTTGACACAGGAGAGTTAAATAACAAAAAACTCAGATGACTAAACTACCCCAACTAGGCTTGTTTTTACTTTAACTGTATAAAGCAGCAATACACAATTAACTCTATGACTTGTTGGTCTTTATAAAACATATTTAACGCCGTTGTCAGCTCTAAAGTCATTGCATCACTCCTGATAACAACAGTCTCTAGATCAGGCTCGGTGTTGTTTCTGAGCAACTGTCTGCCGAGTCCCCACATGGAGATTGGGCTCATCATATAAATTAAAAAAGCACTGACATCCTTTGCTGTTTTACTTGAGCCTTTGTTGTTTCCTCATGAGAGGAAACCACTGGCTGTAGCTAAATCACAAAGCCCAGATGGCTGCTTCCAGGCGACAGTCTGTTGCTTCATGAGGACAGAGCTGGTCATGTGGAGTAAAAACTCCCAGAGATACTTCATTATATAATACAGAATGATAGCCTACAACTGTTTTCTGTTATACAACAGACAGCAGACACAGGCAGGGTATCAGAGCCATGCTTGTACTCCTGTCATACAGAAATCTTGAAGCTTTTACCTGACCTGTACTTATACATTCACTAAGTGCATGGATGAAATACAAGCAGCAAATTATTTGCTCCAAAAGAACAAATATGTTGATCTGTTTGTCACAATAAAATTAAATTATCAATAATTTTGCTCCTTTTTCACAGCAGACATTTTGATAAGTCACTGGAGGAAAAGCACACATGAGATTAATAATATCTTTGCTGCATTTATTTTAGGCCACTATTGTTTTGAGTCACTGGTCACCTGACATTTAAAAGGAACTGAGCCATTGATAATTATTTTCAACCGGTGCGTTTACCTGTCTTGTCAATTTATAACCTAAAGACATTTTATAAAAGTAATACTTTCAGGGCCACTGGCCTTTAAAACAGAGTGTACTCATGGGTTTGAAGTTGAGGAAGACCATTTAATATATACTGTATATTTTTTGCTTGTTAGTGTTTCTCTATGATCTACAGTAATCTGTGGAGATTGCATTTTGTAGTTGCATTTGTTTATAACAATTTAACATTTTATTCAAAGTTCTCACCCTAACCAAGAAAAAGAAAAAAACAGTCCTACATCTGCAGCCCTAAATACTTTGAATTGTTTATGAGCTGTGGTGTTTGATCCAGTCCACAACACACATTGTTCTCCTAATTTGTTCTCTATTTTTGTGACCCACATTAAGGAGCTGATGGGGAAATGTAGGCCAGCTAGATGCTAGCCTACATTTTCCCATGTTTGGGATCATGAATCACTGTCTGACTCAGAAACCCTCAAAAATATGTCTTATACTGTAGATATTATAAATATTACAAATTTTAATAACAAATGATGAAAACGTAATGTACTCATAACAATTCTGTCGTATTGTTAACTGTTAAGTTCACATACAAGAGTTAAAGAGTTTGACTTATTGATTAAAAATCTGAATTTTTTGCTTTCACTTCTGATCATAATTGAAAATATTTCAATCTCTTTGACAAAGTAATGGATGTTAACGGTCCTTCGGGAAACAGAAACAAGCTGCAAATCTTCAAAGTTGAGGATGGAACCAGATAAAGTTTGCATTTTTTCTTGATAAATGGCCTAAATGATTAATTGATTGTCACTTCATCTTTAGTAAGAGTACATACCAATACCCTTTACAATATTGTTTCATTGATTCATTGAACCTTTAGAGCCATATTTAAAAAGTGGGCACCTACACTTGTTTTGTCAATACCGTTACACACTATTTGACAGTATTTTAGATCAGCAACCCTGAACTCTGAAGAACAGAAGCATTAAAAAATACCAAAACATGTTTATTTTGTCTTAATTTATGTACAAATGAATATTTTGAACAAAATTAAAAAGGTGTGCAGCCTCAACTCAAGATCAAAATCTTAATATACAACACCTATATATTAAAAAAAAGAGTCCTGTACTGATCAAAGTCATGTCCAAGTATTGCCCTCTCTATGCACTGGACTGCTGGGTCGCCCAGACAAACAACTGGACAGTACTGGGCAGATCATAAATGGATCTTCTGTGGATGAGAATAACTTTTCTCACAGTCTGTTCCTCTTTAACAATTTTCTACTTGAACTGATTATCAATAAGGGTTCCCTTCATCTTCGCCTTCTTGGCCTCCAGCTCAGCCAGCTCCTGCAGCCTCCTCTTGCTCATGCCCTTCCTCTCAAGCTGCTTCTCAATCACTTTGGCGTTTTGTGCGTAGGAGTCCGCCACCTCTCTGGCCTCGATCTCCTCCTCCTCCTCGTCAATGGTAGAAACTGTGACAGAGCTGAACTTGCCCATGTCTTTGGTCCTCTTGGTCATCATCACACGGACTTTCTTGGGAGCCTCCGGCTGTTTCTGGCTGTAGACGCTCGTGTTGCCGAAGCCCTGACCGAACTTGACCACGGCTCCGTCCACGATGAAAGTGGCCGGGTTGTTCTTCTCCTGGTGCTGGTAGAAGAGACGCAGGCCGCACTTGCCGCACTTCTTGCGGTACTGCCTCTCGATGCCCTCTGCTCTCTTGATGTACGCGTTTTCGTCCACCTCCACGTTGCAGAACTTGTGGGCATGTTTGGCCGCATCGATGACCCTGGCTTTGTCCCTCGGCCTCATGGGCAGCTTCTCCAGCTGGCAGTCCAACACCAGAACCATCTGACCGCACAGGCAGTAGTAGACATGAAGGGGCTTTTCTCCGTCGTCGTACTCCTCTCTGTCTCTGGTGTCCGAGCACACGACACTTCGAGACACGACCTTCGGCATGTTTAGGCACTTAAATGTACTATTATACCAGTATTTTCTAAATAACTAGGAGTAAAACTCCAGGACGACGAGAACACTGGTTAAAATTTCGCCCCGAACACAGAAACAACGCCACACTTCCGGTGTACGCCACTGTCACTCTTCCTACCGGAAACCGCGTGATTAGAACGTTCCGTGTAGGTCAAGGTCCCTGCCTTTTGAGTTAAAATTGTTTAATCTTCCCCTAAAAGTAAGAAATAAAATTCCGTGCGGGACCCGTAGGATAGTCCAAGAAAACTCTGTGGTCCTCGGATGATGGGAATATGAGAAGCACAGACATTTGCTCACAACCTGAGTGTTCTAAAATGTTTGCATGTGTTCTAAAATGTTTTCAGGCCTGTAAATCCTTCATACAAAGAGTTTTGGTTGATATACTCATGTGTTAACTTTCTGGACAAACCCCCGACTTGAACCAGACCTTGGATGCTTTAAAGGAAAAGCTCCCCCAAAGATTAAGTCATTATCTACTGATGACTATGCTGATGGAAAGGCAAGTGCACAGTCCACAAAACATTTCAGGAGCTTCCAAGCATTCTCCTAAACAACTGAAGCAGATGGGGACTCTTTCTAAACATCAACTGGGGGAAGGGAAAAAAAAAAAAAAAGGCCCAAACTACTGTGTAAGTCTCTGGAAGCAGAGATTTTAAAAAAGATGCTGATGCCTTTAGCTTTCAGCTTATAGAATAGTGTAAACATCTTTGAGATCTCAGGGTTTCTGGACAATGAAACTTCCTTCAGCATGGGTTGAATAGAGTGACATTTTAATTTGGGGTTAATGAGCTTCAGCTTGTATACTGCTGCAGCTGCGTGTGACCTTGAGTAGACAACTTCACACTGCAACAGCACACCTGAGTCGCATCAGCTCATTTTATGCCAAGGCTTGAAACCCTATACACACACACACACACAATGCTGACAGCATGAAGCAAAACCGAGACAAACTTATGCGTTAAGGAATCATGTTTATTTCAACACTGAAGACAAGTACAAAAGACATCACTGTCACTGGACATTTGCTACTGCAATAAATCCCAAATGGGGTCACACAGGTCCCATCACAAGGCCAACAAGCAGCCGATGTTGCGGCCGCCTCACTGACAGCAGCTTGTGTCGCAAGTCTTCCCTTTGCACACGCAGCCAGAGGCGCACTTGGTGCAGCCGGATGGGCAGCATGAGCAGCAGCCTGCAATGAGAAACCATAACAGCAGTCAATTAGAGAACAGACAGCCACAGCTGATGCCAACCCTTAAAAGAAGAGGACACCCAAAAATGTCAAACTCACGCCATCATTTCTGATAAGTAAAGTTGTCATTTACACCCTCAAGTAGATGGCTTCACTGTAGCTGGTGAGCTAGAAGCGTTAGTGCACACCCCATTGGAATTTAGTGCACTAGTTCATCAAGGGTGTAAACAATCTTTTGGGCAAGTCCCCATTTCCATTGTCATGAGGCCAAGTAGACCGACTACATTTTTATGTTGGGGGAACTTATCAATTCCAGGGCATTGTATCAAATACATTTAGTAGCCTACATAGTTGTTATTTACAACTTTTACTGCCAATTAGAACCACCTGGGCAGCCAGCTACATTTATGTAGAAGCTGATTTCAGATGAAAGTCAGCAGAAATCGAGTGCCCAATTCTTCAGTCATTATGAGTAAGCTTACACAGTGCTAGAGAAATACAATTATATGCTTGGATAAAGAGCTAAATTAAATTATTCAGATATTCCCTCCAGTGGTCCCTGGCTCAAGACTAAATAAATTACTCTCAACATGTCATCGATGTGAGGATGTTAGGACTTACTCTTCTTGCACGTGGTGCAGGAGCAGTTTGTGCATGTGCAGGATCCTCCGCAGTTGCAGGTTCCAGCTGGAAAACAAAATTCAGCCACATCAGTTTCATATATATCCATCTATGACCAAAAGTGGTTCTATAAACACTACAGGCATGAGATGGATCAGATGAAATCATAACATGAGAACACTTACTCTTAGAGCACTCGCAAGGGTCCATTTTTCAGGTGATGTCGAGGTTTCTTCGTGAGAGGTGATTGATTCTTCAGTCTCAGTTGAGTCAGTGTTGTGAATGTCAGGGAACGGGTGTCTCTTTTTATAGCATCCTGGGAACAACAGCACCGGGTGCAAAAATGCGCTTGTCACGCTGCACGCAGGCACGTAATAAATGATTGCAAAGAGGTTTGTGCACACGGCTTGGTTAACCACACAGAAGCGGGACAAAAGGGAAGACAAACTTGCAGACTGTCTGTCGATTACGTAAGACCTCGTTTCTGCCCCTGGGGACAATAAAGACTGGAATAATTAATGTGTTTACACGGATGAAAACAGGGGGAAAGGGGGAAAGAAAACAGACTACGAAAGATCACCAATATGTCTCATTTCCAGGTACAGGGACACAGAATATGTTTAAATTAGGCTCATAAGTTCCTCTTTCATGTGTGTGGTCAGTAGTCAGCAGACCCCGGGGGTTATATGGGAGAAAATGTTACCTTGAATGTGGAAATCCGTGAGCACATATTGCAGTGTGCACAGATCATGCGCTTAGTTTGCGCACGGATTTCCGAAAATGAAAGAAAAATGTGGAACAGAGCCAAGATGCTTTCACGTCTAACATTAGACTTCCAGTGTGTGAACTCGAAATAAAAGTTTTGTGGGATGGGGGGCACAATATTTCAACTGATGGATTCAAGTATTGACTCACTTTATGAATAATAACTTGTGCCAAAGAAATTAAATAATTCAGATCAGGGACAATCAGCCAGTAAAAGCCACGTCTTTATTTGAAGCCTGAATCCTTTTTGTCTTCTTTTTTATTTTAGGTAGAATTATATTTAAATATAACTTCTGCTTTATGATTTAGAGTCAAAGAGGAGTTTAACATTTCTAGTATTAATGATTGGTCTTTACTTTCAGCACTTAACAATCCAATACTTAATGAAATTACTTACTTTTTTTTTTAACTTTTCTTTTTTATTGTTTTACTCCGGAGGTGTATTGTATTTCCGGAATTCTTGCTTTAAAATACTAACTAATACCTACTGTGTAAGTGTTTACAACTTTTTAAAAAATAAACACCCCCTTCCAATTTACTACTATTATATTAATATCAATACTAACGCTCTTACTCTACCATGTGACCTGCAGTGGCGCAGTAAATGAATACTGTCCTTTTTTTGTTATTTTGTCTCGATAATGGTGTTCAACACTTTAAGATAAACATTGCGGACGTGTAGTGTCATCTTATTGTTGTTATTTTCCCATGTTCTATATAAATCTTGTGTATTGTCTGTCCTTGTTTTCGGGTGTGTGCACACGGTACAGACAGAGCCGTGTGTGCTGTGTCTCCTCTCCCTCCTGCTGCTCTGCACCCGGCCACTTCAGCCAGCGCTCGTGAGCAGAGCTCAGTAAATGGCTTGTTGTAGTGTGCTGCCTTTACGTACCGCGTGCAGCAGGAAATATCTAATTCACGCCGCAAGCGCACAAGATAACTGTGGCGTATTTGTTTCTTGTTGTTGAAAAGAAGCTCAAGAGGCCATAGCCTACATAGCGATTGTTTATTAAATCGTCGAAGCGTCTATAAATCTGTGCAAGGATTATGACAGCTGCATCATATACCAGGCTGTCCTGCGATGAGGAAGTGATTGATAGCTACTAGAATATTCCCTGTTGTTTTGAATCTTCTGGAGATTATCAGCACACTCACTTCAAGCAGTGAATGCCGATACGCTTTATGTTTTCTATGTTTGTCACATTTAGCCGGCACTCATTACACAGGTAGACGTCTGTTTACATCCACTGCCTCAGATGTAGGGCATTATAGTGGGAGCCTGAAGGCAACATGGGCTCTGTTTTGCACTCGGAGTCGCCACCGCCCGGCTGTGTTTTTCCACAGAAGTGACTGTGTGTTTTCATGTGAGTGACCGTAATGAGCTGAGTCATAGTCTATGTTGTGAAATATGTAAATCACTGCGTAATGATGAGTGCAACTTAGAGCGGAGTGCAACTGTCTAGAAACAACTAGAATGTCAATCAATAGCAAATAATCACAACACATATATCTGGTGTAACATTCACTGTGTTTCAACATAAAGTAGGCTATAGTCATTTGTCCAAAACAATGATTTAGTATTTTACTTTTAGTAAACAATCTGATTAAACTGAAAGCAGGCTTGTATATAAACCTTATGTTTTTGTTACATTATTTCAGATAAAATCAAGGGATATTTCCACATAAATATAATGTGTTTACTAGTCACATATTATACATAAAAATGATGTATTCCAAGTTGGTTATTCTCTCTCCTGTAAGAAATTACACACATAGTTATTGAAGGTTTTCAATTGACTCAACATGATGACTTTGCATTAAATGTGACACTTTACATCAGACTTAAGTAATGGAATTGGTTGGAAAATGGCCATAGGGCGAATTAACAAGGACGAATAACTATGGCTGGACGATATGGCCTTGAAATGATACTGATTTTGAAATCTGCTTGGACTGGGTGACAAAATCAAATATCACAATTTTTTTTTTTTTATCAAATATCTGTATATAGATATTGCAACAATATTGTAGGGTTGACTTTGGTACTTTCACAAAATAAAAATACAATTATATTTTTAATAATCATCAGTAATGTGGATATAATGACTAAGTGAGTAAAGGAAAGTATTAGAACAAGTAGAACAGTCTGGTAAGTTCAGAAAATGACATCAGTTTACTGTTACGCAGCCTTTAAAACCAGGAAAAGACAACAGGTATGCTGTATCAGGATATAATGATATCTAAAATCCTGTCATTGTGACTTATACTCAAGTCGACTCGTGTCACTTGTTTTAATGACTTGCAACTTGAATTGACAGTAAAAAAATGACTTGTCCGTGTTCATTTTCTGTTTTCAGTTTAGTTTTATTTTTGTATTTTTAGTCTGGCTGTCAGTATATGTAAGTAGAGAATATTTTGAATTAATCCCTTGATTTTAAGATTTTACTCAATTAAAGTGCGGTTCATAGAATCCTATCTAACTTTGAGGACGATGAAAGTCAAATGTTGAAATAAAAGGTGTCCATGACGTTACAACATTGTTAGGAACAATGAGTAAGAGAGAATGTGACTTTCCTGTGAAAGCCTGAACTCAATAACTGTCATTTCTGGTTGCACAATTTGATTTGCAAACAGACTCAATAACACACAGTTATATTGTTCACCGAGATTCATCTGCTGTGATTACAATGATTTATTTAAACAAGTGTGTTGGAGAGTACAGGTGATAAGTAAAGTATTATAAGTATAATGAATGCAAAAACACTTCAGAACATTAATTAAGCCCAGTGAGCCCTGACTCCTCGTCTGTCTGCTAAAACTTGTCGTGGAAATTCTCTGAAAAGCAATCTGAACACATTAACACACAAAGACGCTGAAATCACAAGTAGATTATATATTGTAATCACATTATTGGAGACAAACAAATCCTATCATATGAAGTCAGAAGGAGTGTCTCCAAGGATGAAGAAGAAGTCATCATTCAACACACACAGAAACCAGACCTGATCGGCCTTCTACTCCTTTGCAACAGTTACATTTCACATCAACATGAACTTAATGGACCCACGAGTTCATCATAAGCTTGTCAGAGAACAATGGGCTTTACATATCCAAACAACATCCTGACCATCTCATGATATTTACATCCACAATAACAAAGCATAAGCAGTACAGTAGAAATACAGACAAAACCAGAAGGGCACTCAGTAGAGTGCATACCTCCGCCAAGGCCCAACAGTCCCCTTTTGTATTCACTCATAGATACCAGTCACCTAAATACAAGTGATATTTTCATCATGATTCAGGCATAATTCCCTGAGAAATTACTGAATATGTAAAAATAAACGTACTATCTCACAATGTTGAAGAAAGTGAGAAGAAAATCCTGGATGTGTCTTTTTATCCAGCTCTGCACCAAAAGTTAATGGGGTCTATTATGGGCAAAAACCCGTCCTCCATCCTAGTTTGGTAGGAATCCATTCAGTAGTTTTAATCCTGCTGACAAACCAAACAACTAACAAACAAATGGACACAGATGAAAACACAACCTCCTTGGCGCAGGTAATAAATGATAAAGTTCAACAGTTTACCTTTACAGAAACTTACACAAAGGTGTTCAATCTATATCTTCTATAACTGGTTGGTTAAGACATTTAAAAATGTGGTTTTGATGTGAAAGCAAACAAAGTTGTCCAGTTTTGTCATTCTTAGACAACCATGAAAAGGCAAAGATGTAGGCAAATATGTCTGCATGTAGAGAAAGACATGAGGAGAGTACACACTTCACAGAAAGGTGCTGTTTGTGTCAGAGAGCGCTAGGGGGAGACATACCCACATTTATATGTAGAGAACGCTTTCCTTACGGGAGAGTTTTAGACTGTTTGGTTTTATCACACCTACAAGTAGTGCTAAACAATGTCTGTTACTGCTGCTCTGTGGCAGAGTGGATAGAGCTCATAACTCATGATCTCATGGTCAGAAGTTTGAATTCCTCATCTTCTTATTTTAAGAAAAAATCCAAACTTCATACATACATACATTCATATGGTTGTTTGGATGATTGATTAGACCTATAGCAGTGTAAATGTGTTGAGTAATTAGATCCTCTATTGTTAATGCCTTCACTTGTGCCATGGGTGTACCTAGTCAAGTACTTGGGTTCAGGTCACAAGTTAACTGCTGGAAAAACTATGAAACTTTGTCAGACTCTCTTTGCCAGTTCGACAGACACTAGATGATGCATTATTCCACATCTCGAGAGTGGCCCAGTAGCTATAGTTAAAGCATGTCCCCCGATAACAGATAATGTGTTCTTGATTTAGTGACCCAGGGTTCAA
Organism: Pagrus pagrus; assembly: GCF_965226575.1. Lineage (NCBI taxonomy): Eukaryota > Metazoa > Chordata > Actinopteri > Spariformes > Sparidae > Pagrus > Pagrus pagrus. The sequence continues at coordinate 24,994,302 of NC_140194.1, forward strand.
ATTAAGAGTCGACATATGTGCATGTTTTTTTCAGGGCCAATACCGATACAGATTATCAGAAATCAATGAGAATGAAAAGTGGTATTTGGGAGCAATATTCATTTGCAGTGAAGATGAAACTCTTTGTGTCAAAATTTAGAACCAGTGATAGAATAAACCTAAGTACAATTTACTCAAGTACTGTCTTTAAGTACAATTTTCAGGTATGTTACTTGTGTGTTTCCATTTTCTGCTACTTTATACTTCCTCTCCACTACATTTATTTGTTATATTTAATTAATAGTTGTTTTGCAGATTCAGATTATTCAGTGTTAATAGGCTATTAATTGTGACGTATTACCAGTCAGATAGGGCTGTGGGTGTTGAGAGCGTGCTGCATCAGAGCCAAAGTAGCACATTTTTAAATTAGTTTATTTTATCAGCAATCTGACAGAAAAATCACAGATACTATCGGAAAAATGCTGAATATCGGCCCACGATAACTGGCAAGGCCGATAATCGCTCTACTCCTAGTTCAAATACACCCAATGGGTATTTGCTGCTGCCTCACATTATAACTTTTATCTAACTTCTCTACATACATTAACATTGCTGTCTAGCTCAGTGGCCAGGAGGTTAGACCATAGAGCTCATGTCCATGCACAGGATCGCTTTTATTTCTTGCTCGGTGACACCAGTTTAAATCCTGGCTGTTGCAAAGACAGTGTGATGCATTTCATTTCACATTTGCTTTTTCCTGTACTTGTTGCAATCTTGAGCTTTTGTAACAAGTGAATTTCCCTGTTGTGGGATAAATAAAGCCTATAAAGTCTAATTTCCAGCAAAGGGCATCTCAGCATTCAGTCTGCATTTTCAGGAAGAAATGCAAATTATGTTAATGGACCGAAAAGTGGATGTAATAATGTGATAAACATCAACACACACAGTGTATTGTCAACTGTTAACAAATTACTGAACTACACAGTGCATTCACCCTCTTGTTCAGATTCTCTGTGCAGGTGTGGTCCACCTTAGTCTGAGGAGAAGAGACCACATCACATCGTCCTCTTGTATTTCTCGCTCAGTGACAGTCTGCACGTCGTTGCCACCAAGATGGTTGTGTGTCACAGATTGGAAGTGTTGACCCACAGGCAGACATGCCACAAGACAGGTCTGATGGGATGTTTTAAGATCTCTTGCTCAGACTGGGTGCGTGCATGTGTGGAAATGGCAGACAGTTCAGGGTTCAGGGAAGGAATCTGATCTTGAAGCCCAGCATGGGGCAGGGTACATGTACTGCAAAAAATTGAGAGGCTTACCCTTGCAAGTGATTTTATTTTGCGTTAAAACAGATCTAGGGTCGTAAAAATAGAGAACGCAAGGTTTTATTGCTATCGTGCCATTTCAGATTATTTAAAAAGTCAGATATGTTGTCTAAAGACATCAGTTATGCTGTTACTGAGCTTCTTGTTATTTGCTGAGCCTGCTGGGATCTTGTTCCACCAGGGCTGACGTGTCTCTGGATCCCCTCAGCACACTCTGCCACAATAAAATGACACAAAGAAAAGTTTCTTGAGAGAGCTTCTTGAGAAAACATTTGAGAAACATTTGAAGAAAACTTCTCGGAACACATGACAACAGTATTTTATTCATTCGACATTAAACACTTTGCTGCATTAGGCCACGTGCTTTCTGTCACAAATCTTTTGCTGGAGGAGGAGGAAGACTTGTCCACTGTCTAGGAAGGCTCACCCACTTCTGGTGTCTGAAGCAGGTCAGTTCAGTAGCAATAGCATGACACAGCTTTTTGGAATTTCTTAAGAGTGACCGCAGAGATAAACACCGAAACAATATCAGTTTAATAAAGCTGACAACAAGGTGAAAATGCTTTTAGTGCATGTGATTTGTTTAGTTTTCAGTGAAGGCAACTTTCCTGCAGCGGGTGTGCAAAGTCATGCTTCTGCTGCTCCTACTTGTTTTCAGTTTATTCCAGTAATATTTGTAGGCTGTTATATATGCTAATGGTAATTATTCTGGAGTCAAGCATTTGGATTACGCTAAATTAAGTTAGCATTAGTAAGTATAAATACAGTTGTGAAGAATTTCTGGAACCACACCACATGTTGAAAAAAGTGTTTGGTAATGCTACGGCAGAGGTGTGTGGGGAAATCACTACTGAAGAATCTGATTGGGTCTGAGAAAAGTTAATCAGTCAGGTTAAACAGTTAAAAATCAGATAAAGCTTTTGATCACCAATCATCAGCAAAGTGACGTGGTCACTTAGAGTCAGTTATCATTAGTGGAGGACCACAGCAGCCAGGGTGAAGGGGTGCTGGTGTCATTTGCATGAGGACAGTGGTCGTTTGTACAGGTAGGATTCTTGAAAATTGATTCTCTTGTGACTATGTTTTTTAATCCTTTGGTGATGCTGTTAGTGTGTTGCGTGTTAAACATAATGTAAACATAAAATGTGAAGAGAATATTTTAAATGTATATTTGATGTATATAAATCTTAAAGGACAATTTCACCCAAAATTTAAAATTCAGTCATGCCTATGGAAAGTCGGGTGAAGTTTCGTGGTCTCCAGAACTCTTTTCTAAACTGGAATCTTCACTGTAGCTGCTAAGCTAAATTTGTTACCGTGCACCCCATCTGTTGTGGGTGCATGAACTTAACCAGCTGTCAAGCGTGTAAGTGACATCGGTTCAAATCTTCCAGGGACTTGCATTACACTGGACAAGCGGGGGGTTTCCGTTGTGTCCCCATCTACTTCAGTTGTTTAGGATGATGCAACACTGTTTTACAGTGATGCCCCAGAAATGTTTTGTGGACTGTGAAACTTCTCATGCCTTTCCAAAGACATAAGGGTGGGAGGATAATGACTGACTTTCATGTTTGGGTGAATTCGTCCTTAAAGCTCCGGCTAAAGCAGATCCAATTTACAAAAAGTGTGCTCAGAGTGGAAAGCCATTCAGTTCTGATCGGGATTTACAAGCCTTTCAAATAGTCTTCACAAAGAAACAGATGGATAATCACTAAAGCACAATACTTACTACATTTACTCATACATATATACCTTTGAAGTTTTTGACATAACTTCATCCAGTTCTTTTCCTTCATACTGCCAGTGATTTGTTTTCTTCTCTTAGCTGAATCATGATGGTTAAGCACAAGGCTGATCTTATATATATATATATATATATTTCACCCTCTGCACAGACTGAGCCATGGATCATGTGCTGAACAATGCAGACAAATACATCCTCACTCCGTATGTTTACCCGGCCTCATGGCCCGAGGACGGGGCTCTGCGTCAGATAATCAGCCTGTGGGTGTTGACCAACCTGGGGGCAGAGCTGATTTACCTGGGCTTTGGTGCGCTTAGCTTCTACTATGTATTTGACCATAAGCTCATGAAACATCCACTCTTTCTCAAGGTAAGCTGTCTGATCAGGGATTTGACTGTGATTTTCTTTGTTTTTAGGATTAAAACATATTGCAGGGAACTTTAAGGTGGTTATGAAACTCAATTTAATACTGATTCCTCTTTATGACCTACATTTGCAAATGAGACCATCAGTGAGAAGATTGGCTATTTCTAGGGTCAAATTCTGACTTATTCAGGTCAGATTAGTCATAAAATGAAGACTTATTTATGGAAGAGTTCTGAGGATGAATTGAGGATACTCACAGCCTGAGAGAAGCTGCTCTGTAGTCTGTTGGTTCAGTACTGCATTAAAATAAAGTTTACTTTGTTTCAACATCATCATATGACCTTTATTAATCTTACGCAGCCAAAAATAGATACATAACCTCATCGCCATCTACCCTGCAAACAGCTGTGTTTAAAAAAGAAAAGTAGTATTAAAAATATGCTGCTTCTTTCTTTTACTCACTAGCCAGATCAAATTCTTTACCATAGGACAGGGTGGTGCTCATACCACTTTTCTTTGCAGGGGGCGCCAGAGTCAACAAATTTAAGTTCCTTGTAGTCGCTTTACAAAACATCATAAAAATTCCAAAGCAAACTTCTCCCAAAGCCTAACTTTGTGTCTTTGATCTGGCAACAGAACCAGATAAAAAAAGAGATTCAACTCGCAACTTCCTCCATCTTCTGGATGAGCTTCCCCACAGTGGTCCTGTTCTTCTTTGAGGTCAAGGGTCACAGCAAACTTTTTGACAACATAAGTGAATGTCCTCTGGGTAAGACCTGAAAACCCAGGCCAGGGTTCATCTACACTTAAGCCAACTCAAAATTTAAGTTGAATCAATGAAAGACTGCTCATTTGGTAAAACAGGCTCTAAAATAATTAGTCCTAATGAGACCCATTAACCTCCTCTGTTTCTGTTCCAGGCTGGCCGGGGGTGTTCCTGAGCATTGCTGGTTTCTTGCTCTTTACTGACATGTGTATCTACTGGATACACCGGTTGTTGCACCATAAGAGCATTTACAAGGTGAGCTTTAGCATATTTTTATTTCTAGCTTAAAGCTGCTCTAAACAATATTTCTAAATTAACTATGAACCGAATGACAATGTGGTGTCAGTATCAGTATCAATAGAGTGATAATATGTCAATGTTTTGTTTACATTTTCACCACATGGCCATAATATCCAACTATCACAGGATAGGTTTACAAAAAATAACATCAGTATTGAATATGACTCACTCAGTGGCGGGGTTAGTTGTGAAAATGCCACCTTCTTTGATTTTTGGTCAGTCACGGCTTAACAACTGAACTACAGCTCAGTATATGAAATCAATAACTGCACATTTGTATCACATCTATTTGTTAGATGGGTCACGTAGTTTGTTTGAAATTAGAAAGAGTAACAGAACTTATGCGGCTGGCTTCTGGCTGAAATTCACTGAGGAGCTTTGTTGACCTTGTTTGCCTGGTGTATTCTTCACTCAGAACAGTCACTGTATTCAGACCACTGGTGTTTCTCCCCCTCAGCACTTACATAAGAAGCACCATATATTCAAGATCCCTACGCCTTTTGCCAGCCATGCTTTCCACCCACTCGACGGCTTCCTGACCAGCTTACCTTATCATATCTACCCTTTCATCTTCCCCCTCCACAAGGTGCTGTCTTTTTGCAATGCTTTACTTAATATTGTATACTTAGATCTGAGGAGTATTTTATGTTTCCCAATGCTACAAATTTACTTGAATCATTTTTAGGTCCAGCTGTATGTAGACAAATTCTGATGACGTTTGCTTGGAAAGTAGTGTTAAATAGCAATACATTACAAAAAGTACATTATTAACATGATGTCACTTACCTGTGAAATGACATCTGGCATATTTACATTACAGGGGGTCTACCTCTCACTCTTTGTCTTTGTCAACATCTGGACTATTTCTATACATGATGGAAACTACTGCATCCCTGGCCCTCTTATTTGTCTGATCAATGGAGCTGCTCACCATGTGGACCATCACCTCTTCTTCAACTACAACTACGGACAATACTTCACACTCTGGGATCATCTTGGGGGCTCCTACCGACACCCCTCAGCCCTGCTGGGGAAGGGGCCGCATGACTACATTCGCAGGCTCACGGCAAAGGCTGAACAAACACAGTGATGATGGAGCTACAGTCAGGATTTTATTTCTGGTTTAAACCACTTGGAGGTTTCTAAAGAGACGCTCAGCCTGCGTCATAATGGACGAGACAATTGCATTCGATGCAAAACCATCCATTAAGAGCAGAAATTAGAGACGATGAAAAGACAATTGATTGTTTTTCCAAACGGAGTTGTGTGTTTTTAAAATGGTTAAATGCACTGCCTACAACTCAGCTGAAAAAAAAAAGACTGCACCGCTGTGAATACAAATGAGCTCAGTTGAGGTCTAAGTGATCTAAATATAGATCGAGTACAGGACATTATATAAATGAGGGAGTCTTTCAATATAACTCAACAGCACCACAAACGACAGCCTCCAAAATGATAACAAAGTTTGATGAACGTAATAGTTTTGACAAAGAATGATCATTTTAACCTTCATGGAAGTGGGATTTTGGCAACTGATTATTACTCTGAAAAACATTCCACATTTAAAAACCATTATTAGTTATGTATCCAATTCTATCTGCAGTCTGCCCTCTTGCATATCAGTGACTTGGAAGAGCATTTCTTCTGGTATTTCAGTAGGTTTAACCATGTCTTTGGTGAAATTTATTTTTTGCGTGCGTCTGTGTTTGGATCTTATCCAATATCTTGTTTAAAATGTACAGAAAGTACTATATATATATATATAAATACTATATATATATATATAATATATAAATATAATATAATATATATATATATATATATATACATATATATATAATGTTATACTATACATATTAACAGGTAGTCTTTCACAAAAAATCTTTGTGACCGTCCACAATCCTCCTGACTTTTTGGATTCAATTTAAAATAAAAAACAGGTTTAAGATGAAGAAGTGTTTTTGTTAACACATACGAGGACTGCCCAGCATTGACTAGAATTGACGCCATCAAGATTAAAGTGAAAAAGTCTCAAGAATGTGTTATACAACAAAGCTGATATTTAATATTTATATATACTACAATATAAACCCAATGCCGTTGCAAAAAACATTTTTGCATAATTTCTGCTTAGCTGGAACATACTGCAAATCCTTCAAAAGACACAATGTGAAAAGATGGTGGATTACATGTGTCTGGAGCCGCTATCTGCAATTAAGATGAAGAAGTGTTATTGTTAACGCATACAAGGACTGCCCAGTATCCTGCCCCACATCCTTGTATGTTTTTGTCCTACAGTCAGATTCCAGATCAGTCCCTCAGCTCCCGGTGCTCGGTGTGTTCTCATGCAGGCTCTGCAGAGCGAGGTCTGTCCACTTCATCTCTTGTTCTTTCACAGACTCTGTGGATCCTCCGTTGTCCTGCTCAGCCTCAGGCAGTTCACTCTGATAGAGGACAGAGGAGACATGACTAAAGGGGCAGATCATCATTCAGTCTGACTGTATCAAGACAAAAGCTGCTTCTGAATGTGCTTGTGTAAAAATACTGTACTGTATCCTGTTAAATGACAACCGATTACATTCACTTCTCAGCAACTGTCACACCTTCTGAGAAACAATATCTAGATCCCTGTACTCAGCACCTGTTATTTACAAACCGATAAATGATCGGGTTTGTTTTCAGCTCACATAACATCATTGCAATTAATCACCTTACACACAAGCTGAATAACAGTAGTCTTCTGTACCTCACAGTAAACAAATCTATTAAAGCTGGCTACTGATAATGCTAACATGAATCTGTTTGAACAGCATTTACCAGAGGGATGGTGACATCTTCATACGGCAGTCTGTCCTCCCTCCAGGCATCATCAGTGAGGTCCAGGACTCTCCCATCTCGTTGGATTTCACTGTCCATCCTCTGAGCACGACTCCAGGCCAAGCTGCTCAGATCTTCTCCTCTGGTCGGACTGCGGGTTAGCCTCAAGCTAGCTGCAACGCTTAACACAAGGTGGCAGAAGGTGGAGAAAGTCCGCCAAAGTCCACTGATAGACTTATAAATATATCAGCCAGCCTACTAAACAATAGGAAAGGAACAACGACACACGGTTTACCAACGTTTATGAATAATACGGTGTAAGTATGGAATTGGTTTCAGTGTTTAGTTTGTAGTCGTTCAGGCACAGTGGACGCGACAATTGTACGTGACAACTGACGCTTGGTGATGATGTAACCAATGATGCCTTCACGTGCTGGGCAAAGAACTGCATTATAAAAAAAAATGTTAAACGACTGAATAAACTGTCCGCTGATAAAGGCTGTGCGACGCGGTCGAAAATTCAAGAGAAAGCTAGTAAGTTGACCTTTGTTACGACTATTTGCTTAAAGTACTGTTCCCAGTGTTGAGGCTGAATGTAACCCGACCTACCGCTTGTTTCATGGTTTCCATGGCAACCAGTCGTCCTCTTGCCAACAGAGCCAGATAAAGACTTCATCAACTGTTGTGTTGGTTTTACTCCACGAGAAGGTAATTATAATGTGTGGATAACAATTTTGGAAGAATTAAAATAGTTTTCAGTCAGTGGAACATTTGGAGATCTAACACCACTTCATGATGTTTCTTTAGCAGGTTATACAGCCGAGAATTAGCTTAAATAGCTTAACTAGCGTAGCTTGCCACAACTTCACTCACGTAGTATCTACAGAGAGAAAATATCCCAACTTAAATTTTAAATTGTGTTTCAATTGGAAACTGTGTCCTTGTTTCCCTGACATAGCTGAGAAGCAAATGTGCTTGTAAATCTTAGCTTTGTTTTTAACGTCAAAGGAGGTAATGGGGTTAACAAGATGAGAGAGAACCTCTGCATCATTCAGTTTACTGTGGACATCTACCAAAATGTAATTTTGTGTAATCTTGTACTAAAACTGATGTTTGTGAATTCTGATTTCAGTTTTTTTTTATAGGCACTGCAATGATGTCAGCCTCTCAGGAACAGCCAGTTGAAAATGGGAAAACATGTGCCAACCCTGGAAACCCAGTTTTCTCCTGCACGATGACTCCAGAAGTTAAAGATGTACGACTACCGCAGGGGTCAAAGCCCCAGAATCTATTGTACAGGACCACTTCCAGTGCCTACGGTCGTCTCCCTCCAACCATTGAAAGCTCACCATGTACCTTCCACCCTAAATCACAAAGATTCTCTGAAGACCTCCGCAAGAGTGGGATGTATTGCGACAACACGTTCAATACAGCCCTAGATCGGAGCAGGGTGTCTGACTGTCCCAATTTACAGCATACTATCTGAATGCCTGGTTGACTTAATGTAAGACCACTGGTTCTATGACATTTCATTCTTGTCAAGTCTAAGTTTAGTATAGACCACTTTAAGTAAAATGGTGTAAATAGAAAAGAATACCTTTTCAATTAATGCACAACATTCCTCTCTGATAATAAACTAAGACCATTTATTACAGTAATAAGTAATTTGACGCAATTCATTGCTTAAGCTTAAAGATATTTTATCTATATCAGCCACTTTCTAAACCGAACATATAACTGTAAGGACAGAATGAACGAGATTTTATTTTGCTCCAGTCAGTCGCATTTGTTACACTGGATACTATGGATGCTTAAGTTTACCCAAAAATGTCTTTTAAGTAATAATATTACTTATATATCTTCACATATGTGACTAGGAGTTCAGATGACCAAATCCTGAGACATCAAACTGGCCCAGGACCCTGCTGTATGGATGGAGTTGAGCAGCTACCTTCAATCCCTCTCTGTTGTATTGGCCTTATTCCCTCACCTAAAGGACAATAGACATATATAAATGATAAATGTTAACTGTTGGATGAAAAATAAACTGATTCTCAAAGCATTTTTTTTTTTACCATCATTGGTGTGGCACATTGCAGATTCACATGAGAAACTGAACCCTTGATCTGAAGTTCTCCCCAAAATGTCCCTAAAGTATCTGTAAAGTTATTATCACATTATTATTCTAGCACGACAGTGGGACTATGATTCGTATACACTCGGGTAATATTTAACCTCTTAAGACCTGGCGTCCACATGCGTGGACATCACATTTTGGGTTGTCTATACCATAATACTTAATTCTGCTTAACGTGTGACATGCAAGGTGTTCCTGTGCTTGCAAGCGGATCGCAACTGTTACACAGCCTTTCACAAATAGGTGTGAACATGTTCCTTCAGAAAAAAAGGGCATTCCTAGTTTGAAGTAGTAGTAGTATAAATAACTGTGATGTTCAAAACATGTTCAAAAACATGTTCATATGTGTTATGAATAAATGTAAAAGCAGTCAGGAGAAACACTGCTGTGTTCTGGTTGGAAATTACACTATGGTGACTTTATTGTGTTCTATGGAAATTAGTGTCACCGTATGTGGACATCATTTTTCTCAAAAACTACATCATGTCAAAAGATGATGCTTAGTTCTTATACTTATCAGGTCCCAATAAGCCCAAATAGCAAAGAGAAATTAAAAATGCATACCAGAAAAGAGCTCAGGTCTTAGGAGGTTAAAATGGAAACATTATCCTTGTCTTGTGCATCATTTTCTACGAACAGACGCACTGAGGTTTTTTGTTTTGAAAATCTTGTGACTTGTGTTGCTTGCGTTCAAGTACCATGGGAAAGTTTGGCTTCAGGGTATGTAGTCGCCTTTTGGCTTGCTGGTATTCTCTCTCTGTAAATACATTTTAAATAAACATTTGTGATAGCACACCTGTTTGACGTGTTCGTGTTGGTACTGTAGTCTAATGTAGCTCTGCGCAGCTTACATCGATTTTTCATGCGATGTAATTTCACAGTTGAAACTTGTTGCTTTTATTCTCGCTTCTCACTGTCTTTCTCTGTCATAAACCAATATATACACGGTGCAGAAATACACAAAACAATGATCTCCCAACAGCCTATATAGTGTTCACAATACATCGTAGGTAATAACAGAAAGAGAGAAAGAAAGATGTTGTATATATAAAAAAGGAAAACACAGTTTTTACCGTATGTTGACGTTGTATTTCACAGAAATCCTCCTCCCTCCTCCGTCAGCCGCGCCTCCACAGCCACAGCTGATGGGCAACCTTTTTTAGCTGCCAACGCTACGGAACTTAGCAAGCGGCTAGCGGTGTAGCGTCGTTAAAATGTGTTTGCGTACCGTCATATGTATGTGCTGTTCGACTTCAACAAAGGTGTGTTGGGGAATATAGACGGGTCTTGTAAACGTGCCTCCATTACTCCGCTGGTGTTTGAGTACCACGCAGAGTTCGTTCCTTCTCACGTTAGCTAACTTGTGTAGTTTGACAGTAGGATCAAAGGAGCTGCTAACCGGGCTAACATATAGCTGGTTAGCTACAACACAGCGTTGCTAGCTAGGTATCTGTCTGTTTGTTAACAACTTCGGTCTGGCTCGACTGCGTTCGAATACTGATGTGGTTCAAGAAATAGCACGTAAGTATGGATTTAGGTAAAAGCTGAGCCATTATATCTCACTTACGAAATGATAAGTGCGAGTTTGTGAGACTTGGTTTTCATTTGGAACTGCTAACGTTGCAATGCTTGCTTAGTGGGTGGCTAGCTTGTTAGCCAGCTAACTGAAAAGCCCCTGAAATGTCAACAATACTAAATGTCTCAATAAGTCAATGCGCGATGAGCTCATTTTTAACAGACTGTGACTGTCTTCACTAAACAACACAGCTCTATATTGAAACAGTTACATATTGTGTAGTAGCTACTATGTTTGAGATGGACAGTTAAATGGTTATTGCTGAATGTCTTTCTGTTTTCACTAACTTATGTTATTTCGTCCAGATTTGACACTTATCTCATTGGATGCGTGTCACTGAAGCTAGTGTTTATCCTCGCTTTGGGCAGAATATGATCAGCACACATCTCTGACAGACTAAACTTGGGGGCAGAGTGTCACTGTTTCTTTTCTGTTTGTGTTGCTTCCACAGCTATGTGAGCCTTGGATGAGAACTGGACCTGAGGCTGGGACTGTCTGTGATGTTCAGAGCATTTCTCCTTGCTTCATCTGACCCCATCTGTTCTCTTTAACCAGTCGTATATTATTACTCCCCAAAACAAATCCCATATCTCTGCTTGGCAACAGTATGATCATTTACGCTGATCCCACCCAGCCCACTGGGAGAAGAATCCCCCCAAACCAAGCTCTCCAAATGATATGATAGTAGCCGCCTGGATCACTTACTGTGCCTGCAGGAGCCTTGCACAGGTTCTGCTCTTCCTTTCCACCTCAAACTCCCTTCCTCCATTCTGGCAGACCCTTGCCACTGTGGTCTCTGGCACTGGAACCATGGGTAACAGCTGTGTGTGCCGGGAGGACAGTGACTTGGAGGACCATCACCATGGGTCGACAAGGGCAACCCGAGGACAAGTTAGACGGGTGGATCACGCTACAGCCGCAGGTGTTGATGCTGGAGAGGCTCGGAGCAGTCGGCCCAGGGACCCGGTCAGACCACCGCGCCGAGGGCGAGGGCCTCATGAACCAAGACGGAAGAAGCAGAATGTGGATGGCCTGGTGCTGGACACGTTGGCTGTCATCAGGACACTTGTAGACAAGTAAGTGTAAGAGTAAGATAATTAAAAAGATAAAGATGGTTTGAGGAGGAAGGGTCAGAGTGGACTGTAAACATTTAAAATGAATATACTTTTAGTAATGTTTGTTGTAAGTTCGGACAATGTTTCAGCCAGCTAAAAAACTTGAACTTGAACCTGTGTCATGAGGATATGCTTCATCAGACATGTAACCATCCTGATCTTTAGTTAAAGAAGTTTTAACTCTAAAATACTCTTCTCTTTTATGGTTTTTGTACTCAAAGTAGTGGTGATTAGTTGTTAGTTAGTTGTAGCTAGAAAAGTAATCAAGGTGCACTAGCATATTTACTAGATGTGCTGCCACAGCCTATTTGGACCTTGTTGATCCCATAGTCCATTTTCGTACAGTGAGATATACTGTATATTTACATGAAGGTTGCAGTTTTGTCAAATGTAGCAATTGTGGTGAAATGCCAGGATCACTAGTCCTGCACTAAGTGCCCATGAAACTTGAGCTCAGTCAGAAATGAATAATAAAAAAGGAGAGGTTGATGTCTTTAGTGGAAGCATCACACAAGGTTGTTCTGTTGTCACAAACACTCGAACACAGCCTGCAAACTTTGACAAGGATGTTTGAAGCAGTAGTGGGTACAAAGTAAAGTCACGCCTTTGAGATGAGAAGTTCTGTCTTTTTATGTTTTATGCAGAAATCCCAGTAACAATAATAACAATACAGTTGTAATAATATAAAATGTTTCTTCAAAGGCGAGACTTTTGTTGACACACATGGTTCTATAATAAGCACTTAAAAATGTCTTACAGCTGCTTACAATTACATTATAGTGTTATAAAAACATTTATTGAATATTTGTTAACTGTTCATAAACCAGTTTCACAGATCTGTGGTTGAAAGACTGTAATGAATGTTAATAGAGACGCTCTCCGTACTGTGCCTAAAGGTTAATTGCTTGGGCTTGGTCACACCTGTTTGGTTGACAGTGCCAAAGCCGCCAACCCTTGCAGTTCATCAAAAGAAACATCAGCGTTCATATCACTTTCTCACGCTTTGACATTTTTATTTCACATCACTAGCAACGAGATGAAACGGCTTCAGAAATCACACCTTTCCCGTCTTTACCTAACATAATCTGTGTAGTCTGACCGAGGGTAGTATGTTTTCTTGAGGTTCAAAAAGTATAACTCAGATTTTATTGTTCTATTCCAGGAAACCAGGATGTGTCACCATAAATAAAAGCCAATATTAAAATGCAAAACTGCAGACAGTTCATGAATAACAAAACAGTTTCCCACAAATTTACCTGCCTTAAACACAGCAGCATTGTTCTTATAAGAGGACTTAATTTTATTATTAAATTATTTTTCAAAAACGTGCAATATAGAGCTCTGTATATTGGTGATATACTGTCAGCAGGCCAAAAAATCTCACTCATTCTCCACAGAGGTTACTTGAATGGTATGAGGTGGTTAAAGTAGCTGCAGCGGTTATTTGGTCATTTACCGGTGCCTTCAAACTCTTAAAAGAGGCATTAGTCAGTTTCTTAACGACCGTGTTTCCCCTCTTGGTTTAATGATGACTTGCTGCAATGATGTAGCAAGATTTTAATATCCTGCGTAGATGCTGAAGCACTTTGTTCCTTATCCTCATCTTCCACTCAGTTATCACTCTTCAGAGAACAGTCGCTCCGCTTGGCCCTTTGGGGTTTTGCTCAGCACGAGTTAAGTTTGCAAGGAGAACAAAAAGTGGGCACAATGACTTGAGTGTGGCACTGTTCAGGAGATAACTCATTCCCAAGTATGAATGTTGACAGAGGTCCACATGCGTTACAGGCAGGTCTGGTTATTGGTCATGTCCTAATAGCAGCAGAAGCAGCAACCCAGCAGTATCTCTTCTATCTACACATGGTGTGGAGTTGCATATCTTCAGTAAGTTCATGCAGTAAATGTAAAAGTCCATCCTGCAAAGAGATTCATCCATACCAGCTTTATGCATAAAAGAAAGAAGTAATTCATTCAGTGGTCTTCAGTGAAGACACAAGCATGCTAGCAGAGGTGTGCTGCAAACACTGCAATTCTGTAGCTGAATTTCTTTGGGGAAAAGGAGAAGTGTTTAAACACATATCATGCTAAGTGCTAACACCTCAAGTCTAGGGCTCCAACTTCAGTGTGAACTAAGAAAAAGTTACAAACTACAGCTTTGAAACTTTGAATTTAGCTAATTAGTGTGTTTAAGCTTCATAGTACTGTGTATTTTGTCTTGTGGAAGTATTAAGATATCATTGTCTTGCTAATAATTGGATTGTATTATTTGGAAGGTAGACAAGAAATGACAAGAAGATAAGGATTGTGCTGTAGGGCTGTGCAATTTTGGAAAAACTGACGTTAAATAATTTTGTTTTTCTGCGATCTGTATTGCGATATGAAAAAATACAGAAACCTACCAGATACCTTGATAAGCTATAGTTGGAATTGATTTATCATTATGGAATGATTGATTGATTAATTTGTCTTTTGAACATGTATGCAACCCTATGTCCAACATCCAAGAATTTGTTCATAGTTTGACTTATAAATTAAACTAAGTTCAGTTACAGTACAACTTATTTATGTTAGGAAATCTGAGGATCAAGCTGCCTGGAGTTGACTGTCAAAATGAAAGCACTCTTCAGCTTGGGATGAGCCGTGACAAGCAGCAGTAATGTCAGCATTGTCAAAAACAACACCCACTGAACCAAGTCCATCACAATTATACGCTTGCCTTAACGTTTCCATGGGGCAGCATTACCGTCTGTGGCCATTACTGTGTTCACAGAAACACACAAAGGCATGAGTCATTTGTTGATATTTGTTGATGCAGTGACCACAGGGTCACAAACACTTGAGATGTATTAGCTGGTTGAATGCTCTTACTTTGATGCACCACCTCCATTTGTGTAAAGCATGCTCTCATTAATGAACACGTATCACAAATTATGGAGCAGAGTTTGTGAAAAAATGTGAAAAATACTCCTAAACCATCCCATTATCACATTCTGTGCAAACTGTTCTGTTTTTCAGTGACCAAGAGCCCCCTTACTCCATGATCACTTTGCACGAGATGGCAGAGACGGGTAAGAAAAAAATGAGAACACATTAAAACAATCATTCACACTGTGTAGCAGATCAAATGGTGGGACAGAATACACGAAGCAATGTGAAGTAATTGACACAAGAGCACTTTTCATGTGTTTAAAATGAAAGCATGAGAGGTTACAAGCTGAGGAAAAGGTAGAAACATTAGCTCCTCTCAGAACGGATCAGCAAAGACAAAACCATCTCTTTGTTAGCTTTTAGTCATGTGCAAAACTCCTCAGATGTGGAGTCAAGATTTATCCTTTCTTCTGACTGGTGAGGAGTCCCAGGAATTTAAACAGGTCTCTTCTGAATATGCTGCCAGTGTCCCATCCCCCTCGGGTCGAGCTAGTGGGTTGTTTGTGAGAACTGCTGAGGCAGTGATATTACAGTAGCTTTGTAAGCAGCAGACAGTCGCAGTCCTCTTCCTCTGTTTTGTGACAGTTTTTTCCAGTTTGACATCATTGATTCTTTGACACCTCATGCAAACTACTCTGCCCACAGTGTGAACAAATAATTTAATATTGTTTAAATAGTGTTCAAAAGCATGTCTCGCAGTAAGCGTATTTGGTTTATGTTGTGTTCTGTTGTTAATTAGAAACACGATATTGAGGGCCAACATATTTAAATCCTAAATCCAAAGAAGATGGTTTAAATGAGGTGTAAAAGAGGCTATTTATGTCAAACCGG
>NC_140194.1:25015182-25096795 GCF_965226575.1 Pagrus pagrus
AAAAAGAATAACAAAATAAAATTGAAAATTACCTTATCAGATGAATAAGCAAAGGAGTATTGGCAGAAGCATTTTTGAACTGACTTTTAAACTTGCTCATAACATTGCCTCTCCTACGCAGGCTTTCAGCAACATATTTTGAATTAACTTTCACTGTTTCTTTGGCAGAGATATCTTTTGGGATTTGTTTGTCTGTTTTAACACACATCTTCTTGCCCTTAGGTGAGAACAAACTGACAGTGTCTGAGTCGTGTATCAGCAATCGACTTGCTGTCCTTGAGTCGTGGGCAGAGCAGCCTGACTATCTTAAGAGGCAGGTCGGATTCTGCTCACAGTGGAGCCTTGACAATCTGTGTGAGTAGCCTCAGACACTTTTAGTGACACAACAGTGTCTTTAGTGAGGCGTTTGTCTGCATTAGTAACAGAAGAAAACCATCATATTTCCTCTGTTGTCCAGTCCTAAAGGAGGGTCGTCAGTTCACCTACGAGAAGGTCAACCTCGCCAATATCAACGCCATGCTCAACAGCAACGATGTCAGCGAGTACCTCAAGATCTCCCCCACTGGACTAGAGGTTAGTCTGTGTGTGCAAACTGTGAGAATAACCACATTTGGCAGAATTTATTGATGTAGCAGTTTAATTTAGGAAAAGCATGCCTTCTCATAAATTCTCTGATTGGCCTTATATAAATTGTCTGTAAAGGATCTAAAAGTTTCTGAATCTTTTTGCTCCCCTCCTCAGGCACGATGTGATGCCTCATCCTTTGAGAGCGTCCGTTGTACATTCTGCGTGGATTCGGGCGTTTGGTACTACGAGGTGACAGTCATTACATCAGGAGTGATGCAAATCGGATGGGCCACCAAGGACAGCAAGTTCCTAAACCATGTACTCATCCTCAGTGTCTTTACTATTCAGCTTTTCCACATTCTGTTGGTCTGCAGTAGTACAATTTGGCATTTTATGTGTACGTGTGTTCCAGGAGGGTTATGGGATAGGAGACGATGAATACTCATGTGCGTATGATGGCTGCAGGCAGCTCATCTGGTACAACGCTCGCAGTAAACCTCACTCTCACCCCTGCTGGAAGGAGGGTATGCTCTACACACACAGAAACACATTTGAAAGAAATATTATAATTGTTGTCAGTTAGAACAGTAGATGAGAGGGACCACCTCCCTTTAAATGTCTGACTCATTTGTTTAGAAACTGCTTTATTGTTTTTAGTGTCTCTGGAGTGTTTTGTGATTTTTAGAACCCACACTCTGCTGTCACTGCCAACATTTAGGCTCTGGTTTACCTCCCACATGGACGGATAATAGTAACAATAGCAGGCCAAGACTTTATTCTGTTGCGTGTATGTCCTGTTTAGGAGATGCTATCGGCTTCCTGTTGGACCTCAGCAAGAAGCAGATGATCTTCTATCTGAATGGACATCAGCTGCCGCCAGAGAAACAGGTCTTCTCCTCGGCCACGTAAGTCCACACACACAATCACCCTTCTCTAGTGTCAATGGTTATACTCCCTCCACTTCCATTCTCTCTCTTTCTGTCCTTCCCTTTTTCCCTCTTTCCTCCCTTCTTAACTTTGCATTTCCCTCTTCTTTCTTGTCTCAAATGAACCCCTTTCTTTCCTTCACCTCTGTGTCTGTCAGGTCTGGTTTCTTTGCGGCAGCCAGCTTTATGTCCTACCAGCAGTGTGAGTTTAACTTTGGGGCCAAGCCTTTTCGTCACCCACCGTCTGTCAAGTTCAGCACCTTCAACGACTTTGCTTCACTGCTGCCCAGTGAAAAGATCATCCTACCCAGGTGAGACATGAAGCTGGTCTGCACTCTGACAAAGGAGGAAAGGAGTGTGTAATCTGTTGTCTTACCCAACCATCCTCTGACTACTAGTGAATCATTTGTTTTCACTCAGCGTCCAACACGTTGGTTTGGCTAGCAAATAAAAAAATGGCTTGTCTTTAGGGGTATACATGGAGCATTTTCATCACTCATTAATTTGTTGGCAGCATTTAGGCTTCCTTTTTTATGTAATAACTAGTTAAATAACTGTATTAACACCAACTAGATGTAGTGATACGAACAGTGCAATATGTCTTTTATCGCCTTTACTATCTAATGTTCTATTATGCAATAGACCTGTCTTGTGGTTAACCCTTGGCTCTATTTAATTTAAAGTTTTCAAATAAACCATGGCTGTGACCCTGCATCCACAGTACTCTGGAGGTGGAACACCAAAATTAAATCCCCCTATTAATGTTACTTATTGCAGCTAAGTTTGAAGGGTCTACAGCCCTCGAATAAACTGTATTTAATTATTCATTTTAAAATTGGTCTCATGACCTAAGATTATTACGTACAATATAGGCTACTATTGTATCTACATCATAATGATCTACAGTGCGAAGTTGTCACCACTTAACACAGGAGAAAAATATTCAAATACATGTCTGTCAATAGAAACATTTATCTGCTTTTGTATGTTTTCTAGACACCGGCGTCTGGCCTTACTAAAGCAGGTTAGCATCCGAGACAACTGCTGCACGCTGTGTTGTGACGTCATGGCTGACACGGAGCTGCGGCCCTGTGGACATGGGTACGTGTGCGTCTGATGTGGACAGACAATGCTTTAAAATCCCAAACTATTCAGACTGTTGGTCAAAGATATTTGAGCTTATTCTAGTAAATCATGTCAGACTGATACTTAAACTGATTTTCTTCTGTCAAGCATTTTATGTGAATGAAAAATAAAATCTTCCTTCGTGTTTTTCCCCCTATCTTCTTCCAGTGGTATGTGTATGGAGTGTGCCTTACAGTTAGAGACGTGCCCGCTGTGCCGCCAGGACATCCAGACCCGCGTCAGACTCATTGCACATGTCTCCTGACACACTTCCTGCCCCTCATCCAATAAGGAGAGACACACAAGCCCTACAGCCTCCCCCTCCTCCTCCTCTAATCCCCTCTCGGCCAACAGCGCTGCGAGGACGGTGCCACAGCATTGTGAAGATACCAGAACTGGGACTTCTGGTAAGAGGAGGCGACGATGGTGAGGTGGAGACAACAGCGAGAGGAGATGAGAGGAGGGGAATTTCAATCACATCTGGATCCCCATGACCTTTCCCTCATTTCACTACATCTCCTCTTTTGTATCCTTCTGACAACTCACTGCAGAAGCTGGGCCAAGGATCGTCAACTTTCTACCAACAGTGTGTTTTTCAGACAAAAACGGCAGAAGTGAGGAGCAGAAACATTTTGTCCAGACAGACCCAACTTCTCATCTGCAAGCCCCTGCGTAGAGTTATCAGACATCCTTTCTATGATACGAGGATCCCACTGCGCTTTCAGCCCAGAGGCTACTACTATTTAATCCCATCACCGTCATGCACATGTCTGCAGATCTGCAAGGGTTGAATAGCAGAAAAGAAACAGTATTAAACCCAAGGTACAGATAAATTTGAGATATATCTCACTTTCTTGTTTTTGGGCATAGAAATGCAAATGATGGTGTTCTCGAGGTAGCATTTTCATTCTCTTTTCTCAAGGTTGTACCAACACATGTCCTTTGGGCAGCTTGTAGAATTAATCCTAGGGTTCAGTTTTCTGATTCAGTTTACAAAAGCAAATTTAAAAAATAAAATCAGATTTTATACCACAGAGAACATTGGTGATATATTTCTTGGTTTACGACCAGTAAGAAAAAGCCGAAATACTTGAATCTGTATTAGGACTAATTGATTTTCAGCATGGCTGACCCTGCTGCTTTTTGTGCTTTATTGTCTTTGCTCAGATGTTGATATTTCATGAGTCTTGGTCATGTATGTAACAGCCACAACAAATAAAGATACAGGGATTAGAATTTACAGAAAGTTCAGTAAATTAAATCACATGTTTGTTTATTTTTCTCCAATAATAAGTGCATATGTTTGAAGAGCCAGTTAGGTGGTTGTGTACAATTGAATTTCCAACAGCACCACCTACTGAATTAATCTGGGATTGCTTGATTGGTGCTAACAATTTGGCAACAACTTGTAATGCAGCTCCACCAAGAGCCATGCTCATTTGAGGGGCATTGTAAGTAAATATGTCTTAATTTTTGTTTGTGGTTACAAACACATGCGTCTGTATCAAGACGACTTTTTTTCAATCCACAAGATGTGATTTAATTTTTGTTTTATAAATGGAGACCACCGATGTAGAGACTTGGCTGAGGTACAACTGGTTTTGTTGATTGACAGTGTTGTATTAGCCAATAAGTAAATTGTTTGAAAACAAATGTGAAATGTTTCAGTGAATCATTTTTCCTGTTATCAGTTGACTGAATTCTTAAGATGCTGTCATTTGGAGTCTGATTTGGCATTGGAATACTTGACATACATTAGCAAAGAAACTACCCACAGCACACTAACATCACCAAGAGTGTGGGCTTCAGCACAGAAAGAAGTGTATTTGTGTTTCACTTGCTACAAATCACAGGACTCTTAGTTGGACTTCTTGTATACAGAATTGATCTTGATCTTGTCAAACAAGTTTGTCAGGTTGGAAGTGTATCTTCCAGTTGATGGGCTCAGACTGATTAAAATGTGGCTTCCCTCTCTGTGCTTTATATAACATGGCACATCTCACTGCTTTCATTTTGCCATTTTTTCATCTTTCTTCTGTCTTTATAAGAACCTTATGTTTTCTGTCTATCTTTCTGTCCGTCCTTTACTTGAAACATCTCTGGGTTGACTGACTGACATTTGTATTAGTAACAAGTGTTGAAATGAACATGTGAAAGAAGTTCTGGTTAAAAAAAAATTCTGTTTGTACAATTTTAAAAAGGAAAATCAATGACATTTTAAATTCTCACAGTTAATAATTAAGAATTTATTTTGGTCAAATTGTTAACGAAAGAGTTGCTACTCCACCAAATTGCATGAACAGGGTCTGTAAAATCATTTGAACTATACTGGAATGATTTCTAAAAGATAACATGCCTCTCTCAGTGTGACGAAAGACTGGTCTGTTCACTGTTCGCTATCTTGTATTTCCTCATGCACCTTATACATGTAGGTGAGAGAAATTATATGGTTGTCTCCGGGGTTGGAGATGAAGTTCAGGAATAAGTTGTGAGTTGTATTTAAAACATCTATATAAGGAATTTTGCCCCAGAGTTCCCAAAGATGTGATTGATTGGAGAATTGTTGTTTCCTGGATTGTGTGTATTTGTAATAAATGTATGTACATGTGTTTTGTTTTTGTTTTTTGTTTTTTTGTGTATTTCTGAGTGCTTTTTATTTACGTCTCAAATCTCCTTTGGTCTCGAAGACAAGATTGATGATCTGATTGTAAAAAATACATATATAAATAAATTATATAAATGTATCTACACAGACGTTAGTTCTTGAAATAACAAGTCGATCACAACCAAAGAAAAGTCAGATACTAATGTTTAAAGTATTAATGAAGTTAGGCAATAAACTACTGTAATCCTGCCGGATTGTTACTCAGGTAGGAACCAACGCGTTTAGACTTTGTTCTACCGGAGGGGACGCAAAGGTGCACACACGTGCGCCGTTTCCTTGGCAACAACATTACGTTCGCTATTTACCATCCACGGTAGCGATTTATTTTAACAACATGGACATCCAGGAACGAAGTACGTAAATTATATTCATCAAACGCTCTTTAATGCAGCCCAGAGAATGTGTACGGTTTCACTTTTGACGCGTAAACAATAAAGAACATAGCTAAACCTCGACAGTTTATATGCATTAGACGACAGCGTCACATGCTATTAGCTAACGTTAGCTAACCTTTACTTAGCCAGTCAACAAGCTAACGCTAACTACTTTACGTTGTTGTTTAGTGACAGGTAGCTATATGATTATACATCAATTTATCGTTTGTTTGCTTGTTAGCGTAGCTGTTTTTTTATAACGGCTAATTTGACCAAAACGTGACAATTCAGATGATGCCTCCCCTCATTCTCCAGATATCGGGGGCTGTGGCGACAACAACGTAGAAATGATTGACATGGGCGAAGAAAACTTGGCTCTTTCCAGGTGGGTTGTCCAGAGCTGCTTTAAAGTAATTTGAGGGAAGCCCAAATGGAAACTTAAGTCAGGCCTTGATTACGGCAGGGAAAGTTGAAGTCAAGTCACTTTATAAGCAAATTGCTAGTCAAGGTGCAATTCAGCTGCTTAAAAATAGTTTTGACTTTGTGGAGCCAAGTGCTCTAAGTTAAATGCAAATGGGACTTTACCAGGTCAAAACCTGAGAATTGAGCATTGGCTTTAGAGGCTCAGGATATGTCTCAAGTGTCACAGCAGTCAAGTCCAAGTCCGTTTTCTCATTTTTTTAGACCCAAGTCCACATTAAATTATTATTAATACATCAATACAAATTAATACATAGCTGTGATATGGTGATATACTGCATGTCTTCTGTAGCACATAACATATATACTGTGCAGCAACTCTGACAGAGAAGTAGCTGTGTTTGCTTTATTATGGATCTCATTCAGTTTGGGATGCTGTTAAGCCAATACCCCACTTTTACTCTGACAGGTTTACAGCCTGCCTACACTGGCTGTACTGAATGATAATATAATACCAGTTCTTACTGCTGTTTGAGTCATATCACTTATAGTCTACTTCGAAGTGATATAACCTTTCTCTTGTTTTTCTCCCTCCAGTTCCTCAGCTGCAGACACTGCTTTTGATGCTGTTATTGGCTGCATAGAGAACATCATCATGGGTATGATTTTGTTTTATATTACTTTGTGAAAGATGATATTTTCAGCAACCTGACAGTGAGAAGCAAATGTCATTGTCTTATGTTGTAAAACATACGTCACCAGTCTTTGTGCTTAGCAATATTAATATAATTTGGACTTCGGTGCTTCAAGCAATTGAGTCAGTCTTGTCTTTTCTTGTTCTGTGGGAGACATATCTAAATGAACTGTGAGTCCAAAAACATAGAGAGAATACTTTATAAATAAAAAACAAATCAGAGGGACCAACATTTGAAAAATATAAGATATACTTCTTTTATGTGCATTACATTTTCTGTACACAGTGGTGAAAGAAGTGTTCAAAAGGCCAGAATGCTAAATGAACTGAAGATATAGAAATCTCTTGTGATTTTCTACATATCTGTATTTTTCTTTTAGAGGAGGAGTTCCAGCAGCTTCAGCAGAGCTTCATGGAGAAACACTACCTGGAGTTTGAGGACTCTGACGAGAACAAGCTCAGCTACACACCAATCTTCAATGAATATGTGAGTTGATGGGTATCTCACATGAGATCTAATGTAACGCCCACTCCTGTCATCAAGGATTTTGACATATGAGTATCTCATTTATTAGATAACAGATTTATTTAGGTAATTATGTATTAGATATAGATACCTTCAGGATTGTTATAGATGTATCACCTTGTCTATCTTTTCAACCTACAGCTCTACCAAATATAATGTCTTCTTACTGATAAAATTCATAGCAACAGTCGTGTCTGTTGTGTAGGTTGACCTGCTGGAGAAACACCTGGAGCAGCAGTTGACGGAGAGGATCCCTGGCTTCAACATGAACACTTTCACAGAGCTGCTCATGTAAGATGTGACATCGCAAATCTCCCCTGAAGCCATTTTATTCTTTCAGTTTTCCTCTTACATCAACTCAGCTGCTTTAATTCAGCTGGTGACACAGACGACCGTCTTTGAAAGCAATCGGTCCGCTCGGATAGTAATTACTTTGCTGCACCTGTTGCTCGTGTTATTTTTGCTGTAAGCCACTAGGTGGCACAAAAGTACACTGAAAAATGTGAAGAGACTCATCATACAGTATGTCCGTCTTCCATCTGCAGGCAACACAAAGAGGAGGTGTCGGGTGACATCTTTGACATGCTGCTTACATTCATTGATTTCATGGCCTTCAAGGAGATGTTTCTGGATTACAGAAATGTGAGTTGTTTGCGAGCTGGGGAACATCTTTAAAACCCTTTTCATGGAGAATCTCAGCAAGAGTTTTTCAAATTCATCACATTAGGATTTTTGTGTCTTGGATTGTCTCTTAAGCATAATGATAGTTGGTACTATATTTTCTAATTGTAAACTGGGGCGTCATTACTGAAAAATGTCCAAACTGCATTTAACAAAAAATCCTATCCTTTCTGAGGATGGGACTGTAGCTATTACAGAACTGTCCTAACTGAAGAATTTCCTCACTTTCCTCACTGCAATACCACACATGGCAATAATATGGGGAAACACATGAACACTGAAATGCTACAATTTGAAAAGCTACTCGGACCATAATTGTTGGTGAAGCTAACACTGATGTGAGCTTGTTGGAGAAGTTAGCATTAGATTTCAGCCTGTTTCTACAAGATAACTCTGATGTTAGCCTTTTAGCTTTAGAGTTCCCTGACCATGTATTCCTCCATCTCATCAGAGCTAAAATTGAACATCTGTCTGTTCTTGTCCATTATAGCAAGCTAGCTATAAAATTGTTAGTGAACAGAGACAGTCTCATGCACTTTCTAAACACAGATACAGGCATGGCGACACGAGTAAATCAAGTTTACAGTTTATAATAATCATCATTAATAAATGGTAAATGTATAGTTAATTGAACTTTATGTGTTATAAACAATATATTAAGAAATTATTTATTGCAAAGTCGCAACTGATGTTTACAAACATTTACAGTTTCTGGAATGAGGCACCTGGTCTCTTTTTTAAAAATCAAAAACCAGTGATTCGGACTCCTGTTTGTACTGCCTTGCTTTAATAAGAGCTGTATGAATCTGTGTTTCTAGGAGAAGGAGGGCCGAGGTCTGGACCTCCGTCAAGAGCTGGTGATCACGTCTCTGATTCCTGCAGGCTCACAACACACCGACTCCACTGGTCCGCAGTGATACACTCACATACTGCTTCCAACGCTTGAATTGCCTCCTCCTCCACTTATTTTTGTAAAACTTTGTCCATGGGCCTTCAGATAGTTGTCAATGTTTTTTGTCAGTTTCTACTCCAAGCTGTTAAGAGCCTGACCGATATATCAGCTGGCCAATAATATCGACCGATATTAGGCATCTACCAAACAATCGGTATTTATAATGGCCGATACATTAATATTTAAAAAATGAAATAAAAACGGACGAAACACCCTTCAACCATGTTATGAGTGTTGGCGTTGCATAGTTTGTCTACCAGAGCGAACCAGTTATCCACGACTGAGATCATCGCTGAAGTGTGTTCATGGTAAGTTGGCAACTGTCACGAGAAATACATTGCTTGAATAACAATTAAATGAACATCCCCATCAGTTCTCTTAACTCAAATAAGCATGACAAAATTTGTGACTACCATGTCCAGTTTTGCTGCTGTTGCGCGTAAGCCGAGAGTGAAACGGAATTAGCTAGTAACAAGCTTGCGACAATAAAACAAACAAGTTTATTTTTAAACTGCATTATCATATTATTTCAGTGAGGACTCATAAATAACTACAAATAACTAATGTTACGGAAATCTGTTTATGTTTTGTTACGCGATTCTGGATTTTTTTTTTAGACATATCGGCCGATATATCGGAAAATTGGATTTTTAAATCACCAAATATTTGTATCGGTATCGGCCTTAAAAATCCTTTATCGGTCGGGCTCTACTCCCCATAGAACTACAGTCTGTGCACAAATGGCCTCTACTAGCATGTTCATATATGCATTCCTCTGTGTTTTATGTGACAGGTGGGATGGTATGTGTACTCAAGAGCCTCTTTGTAGTTAAAGAGTGAAGATGGAAGGTTTTGGCTTCTTTCTACTCCACGACCACTGCACTGGATTTAATGACTTCTTGAAATGTTCAGATTTGTTCAACTGGAGTTTGCTGTTGAGAGGTCTAATCCTGATTTCTTACAGTGGTTTTGTGCATTCTTAAGTTCTGTTTGGTTGGGGAGTAGATACTCAAAGCTCTGGTGCTGGGGTTAGAGTTATGTATGTTATGTCTTTCTGGTTCTTATGTGAAAGGCTTCAACAAAAATTAAGCAGGGGAAACCATTTGATATGATTGAATGTTTGAATGTGCCCTCTTTGCCTGTTAGAATATAGCAGAACTAATGTAAGTTTTATGAAGTTTTAAATTATTTGGTCAGTTTGAAAAGTCATTGAGTTTTGTGCCTGTGAAAGTGATTTTTTATGTATATAGTGAGTGTCTGAGTGAAGGTGCGTTTGTCTGCATTCAGAAATAAGATCGACAGTATAGTTTTCGGTACAACGTCAAAGTGTTTTCTACTTGTCTTAACATGACAGATGCAAATGTCATGAGTATATTTATGTCACTGGTGAAATACTGTTGATTTGTTAGTGAAAATGGTATTTTCAAATAAACATGTAAAAGCCTTACAATGAAGCATCAAGTGCTTTATTTGAACACTTGTATGATTGAGCCCAAGCACCCAACACAGGAGTATTCAAAATCTTGGTACAAAAAGATACAACATATTTCA
Source organism: Pagrus pagrus (assembly GCF_965226575.1). Lineage (NCBI taxonomy): Eukaryota > Metazoa > Chordata > Actinopteri > Spariformes > Sparidae > Pagrus > Pagrus pagrus. Next base: position 25,025,664 of record NC_140194.1, read on the forward strand.
TGGAGGCACATACAAGAGGAGTTGAGCACTGTATCATATAAATCAAAGAAAATGTTACCAGTTGTAATATATGAATCATTACAGGAGTCATTAATGTCCAGCTAAATATCTGGTTAAAGCAGCCAGTTTTCCCATGTACATTTTTTAATTAATCTTAGGCTTCGTCCACCCATGGGAAATCTATTGAGTATCTGTTTGAGCCTGGATATTCAGGAAAGGAAATCTAAGTGGATTTCTGCAGGACACAGATATGCAAACGGTCATTCTTCACAGGTCATATTAGGTTATTAGACCAACATTCTCATATGAACATGACAGAAAGCTAACACAGGAGTCGAGCGTAGTGGTACAGTACTCGTCAGCCTAACCAATGCAACAACTTTAATGCTCTGTAAACAAGAAATACTAAACACACTTAAAGTAATTATCAAAGGAATAAGGGGAACTGGAGCACACTGACAAATTCACTGCCTTAAATTGTGCAAACGTTTCGACACTACTGTGTCTTCATCAGAGGCAGTTTGACTCCAATGAAGACGCAATAGTGTCAAAACTGACTCCGTAGTGTCGAAACATTTGCACAATTTAAGGCTGTAAATTGTGCTCCAGTCCTTTTTCCTTTGAAAGTTTGCTGTCCTTGATCTGAGAAGCACCTGATTCAGCAGCATTTTGCTGGAAGATGCACGGAGAACACTGTTTCTGATTTAAAAAAAATAATTATTATGTTTGTACAGCTTTCTTCTTAATGGATGACGCAGATAAATAGTGCCACACGCTGAAGAAAGAAATGTTTCTAAACCAAAGTCTGTGGTCAGACTGTCAAATTTGGAGGAAGAGTGAGTTCTTGTAACCAGGCCATTTGTCTTCCTCACTCTCAAACCCCACACTCACACAGGGACACAAACACTATTCATGGTACATATCTGATCTTCACATCAACAGCTAACCAAGGACTTGATTGTGGAGCAGTTTATATTGTTACACAGATATTTATATTTGGTGGCAGTTTTAAAAATGTATGTCATCAAAACCGCTCCCTCACAATGATCAATATACCTTACACTGTTATAGTAATTTCAAAATTAACAAGACATTTTGGGAAATGTGCACATCTATTTTGCTGAGGAACAATAACACTTTCATGTCTGTATGTTCAGTAAGAAGCTACAGCCACCAACTAGTTAGCTTAGCTTAGCTTAGCACTAAGACTGGAGACCGGGGGAATAAGCTGGCCTGGCACTGTCCACAGGTAACAAAATCTACCCACCAGCACCAGCAGTTCATTAGCCCATCATATGTTGTTTGTTTAATTAATACAAAAACGCGTAAAAAAGTTTCAGTCTTACAGAGCTTTTGTCTCGCCTATGACAAAGCTCCAGGAAGTCACTGCTTCTTGCCAAGAAATAACGTAAGCAAAACAGCAACTCGTTGTTTCTGTGCTAATGTTGAGGGGATTTGGTCACCTTCAATAAGAGTCAAGAATACTTGCTAAGCGAATCAGTGGTATCGATATATTTTCCTCTTGGCAAGAAGGCCAATTCTGGGAAATTCCCAAAATGTCAAACAATGGACCATATTCACACAGTGGTCTTTGTCTTGTGACGTCACGCTCAGGGAGGGAAGCTTAAGTGCTGTGATGATGTTTTGCTTCTGTGTTGCAAATCGTATAAAACAAGGAATCCGACAAATAGTTACCATATCACCGTTTCCCCCGTTGATCAGCAACTACAAAGATGATAGCTAGCAAAGATCTGGAGAAATATAGCCTGATGTCCCACCGGATTTTCACGATCCATCGTTTTTTCCAGTTTCTCAACAAGAATGAAACAGTGAAATGATAACAATTTGTCAGATTTCCTATGTTTATCGGTTTTGTACTCTGATACACGGCAGTATAATATTTGAGCTTCCCACCTTCAGCGTGATGTCAGAGGAAAATGGCTGCCAGGTGAATATGGTCTCTTGCTTTTAGTGCATAGTAAGGCATCATATGTGTATTTCAAATACAACCTGGAGATGTTAATAACTATATTTCGGTAATACACCCATGGTGTTATCTAGAATTAAGGCACTGTTGGCTTTTTTTGTGGATTAAAAAATGATTATGAAATCATGCTGAATCGCAGACGACCAGAGCTTCTTCAAAGAAGTACTGTGTTGTATATATCCAGTACCAAAAGTCACATTCTATGTCGATAATCTAGTAATTTGTTTTAATAATGTGAAGATGAAAGTCTATTGAGTTTGACTTAACAGTAATGTGTAGATATCATCAGACATGTCAGTCTGCAGTAGTAGTCATGTGATGCTGTGTTAACAGTTCTGTATCAACACGAGACTATTCAAATAATTACAGTATCTGTAGGGAAAGAGAACACAGGGAGTGTTTGCCCGGGAGCAGCATCACAGGGTTGAGTCCTAGGTCGGCACTGTGTTGGTGGCAGCGTTTCCTCCATCTCCCCTCCAGTCCAGATAGGAGAAGTAAGCACTGGCACCGTACGCCAAGGTCGTCAAAGCACCAAAGAACTGAACAGGCAGAGAGGCAGCTATTTTAATGACTTTAGGAGGCAGAGCAAAGGTCTGACATAAATCAAAGATAAACTCTTAAAAATTCAAAGAACTTGTGATTGAACAGCTATAATGATGCCCTAATTGGCCATAAATCTTAATTTATCTTCACTGGTGTGCCAGTAAAATCTAACTGATAAGAGTTTGTAGAAGGACAGAGGCCTGGGCCGTGTGCGTGTGTGTGTGTGTGTGCATGAAATCATGTGATCAGTGCTACTGTAGTTGTAAACAGCATGGACTTTAGCTTGCGGATGAGACTATAAAACGTCTAAATATTGCCTATATTGCCTGACACGCAAACCCACACATTATCTTTCCATCTGCTGCCCTACATCCACCTCATCCTCTTTCTGTTTTGTTTTTTTCTTTCTATCTTTTTGACTAAATATTAACTTTTAAACAGCAGATGGGAGGAGCGAGCAGCTGTGGTACAAAGGTAAGTCTTCATCAGAAGTTTTGAGTCATTCCAGTCTTATGACATGCCTCCCAGCCACGTGAGCCATAAAGAAAGCCTTGTCCTTCGGATTTACAAGTGTCAGGCGTGGGTGCCTGCCACAGCCTAATAGGTAAACATGCTGTCAGGAACACACCGTGGACAGTGTGGCAGTGAGAGGGCAGAAGGGCACATTTAGATGACTGAAGGAACATATGAATGGAAGACTCTTCAGGCCAAACCTTTCACAGGAATTAGTGTTTGTAGACACATTATCAGAGGGTGACCTCAATTTAAGCATGCATGCTTTGTATTTGAGTGAGTGTAAGTGGTGTCAGTTGCTTACAGCGGCAGCTGCCAAATAGGAATAGAAATAGGTGTAGTGGAAGGGATACACAGATGCTGCGTTGGCCAGGAAGGCGGTCAGGTAGAGGGACGCTGCTACGCAGTAATACACCATCACCTGAAAAAAGAGGAGAAACATTAGCTACATTTCCGCAAAGCTTCCCCCGTCTGTAATGGTGTCCCTACTTTTCTATTGTTCATTTTTTCTCTGTTGCATTTTCCCTTTCTGAATCTTAGCTCCTCATCTCCTTGTTTTGGTGTCGTTTTCCTTGAACCACAGCCCTGGCATTCTCATTTCATAACCAACCTCACTGTCCTGTTTGGTCAGCTACTTTTCAGTTGATCATGTGATCTAACCCCAAATGATTCTTGACCCTTGAGAGAAAAACTTCAGTCTAAATCCTGTTGCCTTATGGGCCGGTCTGCGCTATGATACAACTAATAACAGCTGCACAGGGAGGCCCAGAGGTGTCAATGCTACCATTTTATAGACCATAACATATATATTTTTTAAAAATATTTAAGTTTTATTGGTTTTACATGACATGGGGGCAGGCATTTTCTTTTACTTTTAATTGTAGCCTTTTTAGTCATTAATGTTTAATATTATAAAGAAATACTTGAGATTTAAAACCAGGTTTTCAATGGCTTTGAGGCCAGAAACTGCTAATTGATATAGTATGTTTTATTATTCTGCACACCCTGTAATAAAGAGCAGTTTGAGAAATACTCTTGATTGATAATTATTATTTCAGTTCATCAAAGAAAGCTCATTGAAGAAAGCTCCCTCCTTTAATGTTCAGGTTGTTCTGGGAAGAAAAGCTGCTTCTAGTGTAACCAACTCTAAAAAACCTTCCCTTGATTCCACTTTTCTATCCTCCCCTTGTCTCCTCCCCTCGTCCCTCCCTACCGTCAGGGGCCAGGGGACAAAGCTGAGCATTGGCAGGACACTGAACAGGATCATGAAGAAGAGGATGGAGGTGATGATCCACAAAGTGATGGCCACAAACAACACCCAGCTATACGCTGGCAGCAGATAGTATGGTCCACTGGCAATCAATGACCACTGGATCAGTCCAAGAAGCTAGAGCAGTGAGAGAGAAAATAAGACAGATCAACAAGAGAAGACAGCTAGTAGCTCACTTTTTCTGTCTGCAGTTGGCATTTGGCAGGCAGCCCAGTGTGGTTTTAGAGCTTTTCAGTTAAACACAGCTGAATTGTGTTATAATGCTCCATTAGTTTGGCCTCTTTTACATTACAGAAATGCATTTGGTTAATTGTTCATTTTGATTGGAGCAGCTTTAAGCACAAAAAAAAGGCCTCTGTGTGTTTCACCAGTGTTTCTTTACTGACTGAAGATAGGGGACCGGATGAAAAGCTCAGATGTAGCCACACTGAGATAGGCTAGTGTGCGTCTGTATGCTCACTTCCTAACAAATGCTGATGCTGTAAAGACAAGATTGCACTTTGAAGTGAACAAGTAGGTTAGTCCACGACTTTACTTAAAAAGTGTTTTTGTGTCAACAGTGTCACTGTTCTTAGCACTAAACACAAAGACAGCTGAGGCTGATGGGAATGTCTTTAGGTATTTGGTCAGAAATCAAAGTATTGGACAAAGTAAAACTTTTACCTGGTGAATAGTACATGGAAATCCATCCAATAATTGTCGTGAGTCAAAACAACAAATGCTGGTGGTGCTAGAGGACCACCAAAGTCAGTCGGAGAGATTCTGGGGACCATGAATGTCTGTGACTTCACGTCAATCCAGCCAATAGTTGTTGAAAACTTTCTAGACCACAACCATATTTCCCATTAATAATGGTCAATGTAGAATATATAGTATAACAAAGGTTGGCCCCTTAGCTTTACAGTACATTTATGTCAGAAATTTAAGCTTAGAAATTCACCATATAGGCTCTTTATAGCAGAGATGTCATCCAGATAGAAACCAAACAAGACTCCTCTCTTTGCCTCAGTCTCTCTGCTTCTGTCCCACGAGAAAGGATATGAAAGGACAGTCTATTGTGTATGCAGCGATTAAGTTTCACTTTTTACACACCTGATACTCAAACATACACACAGTTGGCACTCTGATGTTGACCTCTACAAAGCACCTGTCTTAACAAAGACCACTGTTCTGAACTGTAGGAAAAGATGATAATTATCTTCCTGAATAAAACTGTCAAATGTGACAAGGATCCACAGCTGCAGTCAAGTTTGTACAGTAACATCATTATGCTGCCACAGTGCTAAAAGGATTATGACACAATTACCAGAGCAGGAAGGAACCTTTGATTACTTTATCCCTGCACGTTAAAATGTCTCTGAATTAAGGAAGTGGGTGAAATGATCTGTGCAATGAGGGGAACTTTATCTTGTCACTGTTCGTTTGAATATATCAATATACACAATGGTCTCTACAACAAGCCCCAACAGTTATATATTATGCAGATGTGTTTTATAATGCAGTATGCATGGGGTGTGTGTGTTATTTATTAATATTGCAAAAGAGCTTGAAGTTTGAAACAGGAAACCGGCTGTCCTATGAATATAACACGTGCTGCAGATGAATGAATGCAATAATGAAGGGGGAAGGATGCTTGGTTTCAAAAATATTTCAAGCAGCTATTCTGGTTCTCCTCCTTTTTGCCCCTTTAGCTTTTTTGTATTACATTTATTTTGCCAGACACACACATACTTGTACTTCTACACTTGTGAGGACCCATGTTGATGTAATATATTCCCTTACCTAACCATAACCTTATCAGAATTAAATGCCACACTCTAACCCTGACCTTAATGTTACTCTAACCAACAGTTAAACCGAAGTCTTAACCTTTCAACACTGCTTTGAAATTGTGAGGAACTTAAAGGGAAAATAAAGGAACCAAAATATGCTCACTTTCCTAAAATGTCCTCATTATGAAAATGTGTTCAGGTCCTCAGTATGTATCAAGTACAAGTTCTGACATACACACACATACACACAGGCTACTGAAAACCCACTTAAAGTTTGTTCTTTGACGATCAGGCTCAAAGGCCACAAAAACACGCAAATCTTCATCAATAAAACTGCCATCTAGGAACCGATCCAGCTATCATCTGATAACAACGTAGTCTCTGAGGGCAACGGCCAATGTTCCAGGGCTTCTGTTGTAGCTCAGTGGATATCTGGATAACGGACATCCAGCCAAGACTCCTGCCACATTCAGCACCAACAACATGTAGCAAAACATTTATTTGAATGGAAATGATGCTGCGTCATTAATGAGCAGTTACACAACAATCTCATTTTACTGCTGCAAATGACTGCAATATCCTGCAGTTATACAGTAGATATGTTTCTTTCTTCGCCATAACTGGTTTTGTTACTCCCAGTTGGCAGTAAATTCACTTACAGTTTAAGTCTGACACAAAACTGACCTTGAACTGGTTACATCAGGCAAATGTATACCGGAAAGAAAGTGGATGAATGCTGCCCATTTTTCTCAGCTAGCTTCCTCTTCTAAACTGTAGCTTGTAGCGTGGAAAGGGTGTGTGAAAAGTCAAACCAGGTGAGATAACTTTCTGAAATAGTCCGCTGACTTATTCTGGATGAGATTTAGCTTGAAATTAAGTGTGACGTTTTGAACACTGCCACTTATCCTAACTCTTATCTCTACATATAAATCTAATGGCCTGAAACTAAGACAGTGCCGCAATAATGATAATCAACATAGTCTGAATCTCTATTGATGATCAGCCACAGGCATTTGTTTTCGATGAAAAAGCTCTGAAGTCTTGTGTCGTGGTTGATAGCTTTTTGCTGTACTTTAAACCTACTCTGTTTTATAATTGTCGTACAGTGTTAACATCTTATTAACCTTTGGACATCATAACTCTTAATCATTGCAAAACTTATGAACCCATCTGTAACTATAGAAAAATTATACGTTATCCCACTTAGCTGATTAACAATCATGTTATGCTAGTAGATAAGTAGAGTAGTAAATAACACTGTGTAGAAGGGGATTGCTATGGCAATAAATGACACGGTCAAGTTAGTTTAATGTTGCACATTTTTTTCACACTGTGAATACCTCCCAACCCCCCACACAAAAAAACAACAGCAAAACAAATTGTAGGTCAAGGTTGCTATTGATTTGCTTCAATATTTGGGCTGAAAAGATCTCATTTTTACTCACCATTTGCAGGCATTTTTACCTCAAGGCTTACCTGCCACACCTCACAATCTTACACTACTGTTGACTACTATTTAACTGGCCCTACGACTACAATACAATCAAATGTCAATAAAGCCTGCGGCTCATAAAGCAGAGGTGGAGAGGTGTATACATTGTCCCTCTGTCCTTGCTTTAGGTTCAGTCTCATAATAGGATGGTCAGAGTGTGTGGAGGTGGAGGTGTGCAGAGTGTGACAGGAGAGAACGGGGCCTTCAGGGGACAAAGATCTTCTCGATCCGTAAGTCATCCAGCCAATCACATGATCTCTGTGTTGACAGAGTTCATTGCACATAAACCACATAGACCACCAGTTTGAGCTGAAGCTGATTGCTTCCGCACTCCATTCAACCTTACAACCAGATGTTAGAGTGGCCATAACAAAACCATCCTGCCTCTCACAATTGAATTTTTCCCACAAATGTACATGAAGCACAAAACCTTATCAATTCAATTTTCAGCTCTCAGCTCCTGACCAGGTATGACTGTGCAATGAACCTGCCAAGCAAAAGAGCAGAGGCTTTGACCGGTGACAGTTCACTGTTGATAGATAGTGGTATTTATGGTGCACAAGCAGCACCCTGTTGACACACATTCAAATTACTGTTGCACCAGATAAGGACTGGAGGTGTACAAATATCTTATCTAAAGCAAATGCAATGTTCACTGCAATTTGGAAGATTATCATTCTGTGGCTTGCCTTTAAATCATCCTCGATATGGAGTTGATCAGGTTTTAACAGTACTTAGTTATTTGATACTATTGAGGAGTTAATGGATAAGTCTGGTGATTTTCTGTGTTTTTTTATTTCAACAAAGACCAAAGACCAAGGCCACATTGTTGTAACTGACTCGGTCTCACATAGACCATATATATGTGGCAGCCCACGTTAATAAGCAACTGTAAAGACAATGGAGAGTGAAAATCTGGTGTTACACAATACACCAGGAAAGCCGTAAATTAATTCTTAAATATCGACACACCTCTAGGACACAATTATTTAAGCCTGGAGGTGAAACACACTGGATGTAATCCAACGGTAATGTTAGCTAGAAAGTGGTTGAACACCAACGTTAGCTAATGGGTTACCAAAAAGATTTGTTTTGCCTTGAAATATGGTCCAGTGCCCCTCCAGATTTTTACTGTCCATCATCTTTTCAGTTGCTGATCAGTCAAGAAGGTCTCTGACCGAAAGCCTGCACACATTAAACTGATTTTTGCACAGATTGAGCGTGCTGATGCGTTTTTGTAACGATTGGTCAGATTCCCTACGTTTATACAACTTGCAACCTAGAACACCGAAGCATAACGTTATCCGGCATTCAAGCTTCCCACCCTGAGCGTGATGTCAGAAGAAGAATGGCTGCCCTATTGAGAAGTCTATACACCAAATGTGTATTAATCCGCAGCTGAAACTAGTCCCCAACTGCACTCTATACTTCTGTTTAATGAAGATTTGTTAAAAAAAACAGAGCTCCACTGGTTTTAGTAAATGATTTAGCTTTTCTACAAACTGACCAGTTTTAAAAAACAGATTTATGTGTTCATTGGGAATAATGGACCTGTGCCTGAGAGTGACAGATGAGATAAGGAAGTGGAAAAGTACTGAGAGGCGAATGAACAAATTCATTTAGGTCTTCTCATAAAAAAAAAAATGTGATAAACTGTGAAAGAATTTACTGATGGTTTAAGGAAATCATGTGCTGACAGAAACAGGGCAGAAAAGAAAGATACAGGACTGAAATTTAGCCTCTGAACAGAAAATAATTGTGTACTGAACAGAGTTAAACAGAACAGCTTGGAGTCTGGTACATACCATTTCTGCCATCATGAGGATGGCCGGGATGCTCCGGATAAAAGATATGTCAACCATAGTGGTGACATTTGCGGCCAGTCCTGAGAAGTTGGTGCCCCCCTGCTGAGTGCTCTGGGAGTTGGGTGCGCTGGTCTCAGTGGTAACCTTGGACGGGAAGTCTGCCATGATGGGTGTATTGAGAAGAGCCGCAGCAACAACAAACTCCTTAAGGATGAAGAGTCAGTCTCAGAATAAATGTCCTCCTCCAACAGTTTTCACTCCTTGAAAATACCCGAATATTGGGATTTAGTAACCATCAACTACATCCACTGGTGTCAGAGGCTAGACTAAATCTTCAAATTAAAGTTCAGCTATGTTAGAAAAACAAATACTAAATTTAAAAAAGCACATACAAAGTCTGGATGGTTGAAAAAGAAAAGAAAAACAGTCCAAGGAGTTAAAGGTTAGTCCTCCAGTGAAATTTCCAGGTTCAGTCCCTCTCTCCACCTGCACTGACAGGTGTCTGATGGCAGTGGTGTGTTTCTCTCTCTCTCTCTCTCTCTCTCTCTCTCTCTCTCTCTCTGGTATCTCCCTCCTTTGCCATCTCTATCTCCCTCTGCACCTCCCATATGGCTCTCAGAGGTTTCAGTCACTCATTAACATGTTTGAAAATTGGGAGGGGGGGGAAAAGTTAACAAAGTGGAAAAAATGCACTTGGTGACACATGCATGTTTTTGTATGTGCGTATCTTTCCTTGACATGTATCATGATAAGGCATGGGGGTTATTTACAGCTGCACCGTGTTTAATTACTGACACGTGTTTAGAAAAGTTTAGTTTAGTTTATTTTTCATTTAAAGAACATGAGCACCAAAGTCTATCATGTAAATGTGCCAGATTTAGTCATACAGGCTCATTTTCAACTGCAGTCCCTGGCAGGTTGATGGCATATGAAAACATAACACATATGAAGACAATTTAGCACATAGCATAAGCACAAACAAAGCACATCAACACTTAAGCACATTAAAAGACATAAGCATTTGAACACAGACAAAAGCACCAAGCACATGAGCACAGACAAAACAGCATAAGCCCAGCCAAAAGCATGTGGACACAGGACATTAGTAAAGAGCGGAGGGGGGACCATACCATGAAAAATGTTATAAACAAGTAAAATATCTGCAAATTTGATTATGTTTTTCCAGTTTAGAAAATTGTATTTAGTAAAAAAAAACAACAACAATGGTGAGATGAATTTGACGTTTTATGGAATGTTTTTTTTTAAGGGTTTGTTTATAAAGTGTCTCTACTGATCGTAATGTGGTCCTGCCCGTCTGTGTCCAGCAGGTAAGACAATAGTTTATGTGTGAGAGAATCATGGCATTGATATACAACTTTGAGGCCTCTGTAGTTAAATTATTCCTGATGTGTCTGAAATTTGCCAGATTGAATTTAATTCTGTTCACAACTTTTTAACTTGTCCCTTCTGTTGTAACATCTGGGTCTGGATCTCTATTTGCAGACTTGGAGAAAAACATGCATACAGTTTTATTAACATTGAGGTGCAAACCCGAGTTTGTTAACCAATTTGAGATAATATTTTGACCACTGCAGCTGATAGCTCTTCTGCGGCTTGCCTCTTGATTTTGGAGTTTAGAAATATGACCATGTCATCAGCATACATCTGACAGGAACCAGTAGGCAAACAAAAACGTATCCAGTTTAGCCCTAATATTTTCCAAAAGAAAACAATTAGCAGTTTCGAAATGACGATGAAGCATTTTGTGTGCTAGTGTTTCAAATTGGAAACAAAGTTATATTTGAAAGGTGAACAAGCACTAAATAACACTAGTGCTGCAAGCACTTAAAGTCCAAAAGTAAAAGAAAAAAGACATATAAAATCAAGAATGAATATAATAAAACAACCATTAATAACATTCATAAAATCAGACATAATACCTTTTTAAAAAGTCATAGAACATGCATCAAATACAAATACATGATTGTACAACATATAAACAAAAAGCATAAAACAGCCTGGAGAATTATTGTCATAATACTAACATAATAATAACACTAATTTAATTATAATCAAGTACAATAAATGGATGCTAATGTCATACTTATCCATGTCTTGTTATGACCTACTTTTGTTTTGAGCTTTATTAATTTATAGAAGTACCTGTTAAATACCTATTTATTTGTCATTTTTATTTTGTAAGTTTTTGTATTGTTATCATTATGTGTTGCAGAAGAGTGGGTATGCGTACAATACAAAATATCGAGTAAATGTGTACATAGTGACACAGACTGGACATATTTGACTTTGATTTGATTGATAGAAAAGTTTTGTCAGAAGTGGGATTCGAACCCAGGACTACCGTCCAACATTTCACAATGTTGGAGGATGACGGCCAATCAAATCCGCGGCTCCACCAATCGCCTTCGCCCAGCTTCAACATTTGACCAATCACGACCGAGAAATGTTGGACGGAGCCGAGCGAAGCCGAGAAGATTTGCGGTAACCTGCGTCGTTTTCGAAGCGGAGTTTGAAGCGAGTGACGGTGACAAAAGAAGTCGGACAACAAGTGAAATGGCGAGTATTTGCACATTTATCACACTGCTGTACACATTAAAACGTTATATAGAAAAGTAATTTCACCTGTTGTGTTAAATTATACGACGGACATTTTACCGATGAATGAATGGGGCTTTTTTGATAACGTAAGTTTATGAATGATTTTGAAGCAGAATATTTCTACCAAATCCTTTTAATTCACATATATAAACAAATATAGTTTAGTGTTGTCATACGAATACGTATTTTTATCTTCACCACTTTCAGACATTAGCTTTGCTAGCTTGAATTTGCCTCTTAAGCCCATTCACATGCATGTGATAAACACTCGTTTTCATCGCTGGAGATATACTTTAATTGTGTCCATTTAGTGTTACACGTATCCCCTACACAATCAAAGTCATACATTGTTTGTCAAGGAAAGTTCACTGTCAGGGTGGGGGTGGGGTGGTCCTAGTGGTATCCTGAACTCATGGTGTCTTGTGATTTTTAACACTTCTGAGAAGCTGACTCGTTAAAACTTCATTCTGTTTTAATAAGATTATTCAAACTGTAAAGGCATTAACTTTCTAATTCATGATATTTCCCGCAACATACTATAAGAATGTATTTATAATATAAATCAGGTTAATTCTACAGCTGAGTTACACACACAGATGCAACCAAAGCCTAGTTGGCTTTGGTTGTCATGGTCTAGCTTTCATGTTCCAGTATTCACGTTGTTTTCATTCATTTAGAAAATGTTCATGCATTTATGTCACCAAAGGCAACATCTTCCAAGTCCCACAAGGCGATTGCGGACTCAGAGTGGATGTCCCACCTGAGGAAGTTTGCCAGCACTGGGGTCTGGCCTCCAGGTGAAGGAAGCAGGCCAGCTCCCAGGCAAAAGAAGTGGTATTCCCTCTATTAGATGGTTTGAGTTTATTCAGTATATTCACTGTATACAGTATATTGTATTCATTGTTATACATTTAACTCATTATAATTTGTATAAAATGCAATAAAGGCCATGTTCCTATGAGTTAATAAACATGTCATGAACAAATAATTTGCATTAGATCTGTGTAACTACACAAATGAAAATCAGTGATTTAATCTGTGATTGATTCAATCAAATGGGCAACTGTTATTTTTAGATGGAGAAATGTCCAATGCAGAGACCAGGACAGAGGTCTTTGTTCGGTCAAGAGAGGCAGTGTGTGCGTCATTTTCACACGCAGAAGGTTGTGTGTGTGTATTAGTACACAAGCTAATTTGTGATTTTATATACTTTGCCATGTCCAGGGCACTGTGGGGCCACAGAGTGCAGCAGCAGGCCAGCAGGGTGCAGCCGTGGGACAAGTGACAGCCGGCCATAAACAGCGACCATTATTAAATTTGTCAATGGTATTTATGACACTCATAACTTGACGATGAATATTTGACATTTTCTTCACTGAATGATAGTTAGACAACAAAGTCCTCTCATGACACCGGCCTTTGCTTTATTTCCTTTCAGTTTACCAAGCCAAGATTTGGTGGCGCTCATGTTGCTGCTGCAAAGCCAAATCTGAGCAGAGCCAGAAAAGCAACAGAGGTAAATGGAGATCACATTGAAACTGTTCAAATTTAAGTTTGTTTGTACAAGTTACTTAGATTGAATTCTTTACAGACCCAAGTCACGAGCCCCACTGAAGCAAGCACCAGTTACCAAGCCAAGCAATATAACTCGGTTTCAAACACAGTTAAAGTAAATGTGTTTCTGTCCATATTTTTCTCAAGATTATTAAGAGTATTAAAAAAGAAACACTCAAATCAGAAATGACACCTGAAAGCTAAATAATAGTGTTTCATGTAGAGCAGCTATATGAAATAATAACGTAATTTTTATGTTGTTAATAATATGAATTTTAATCTTTTCCATGCCTTTACAGTCTCAAAACCCTGTGACAGATGCTCCAGGTCCAGTGCCTGTCCTCAGTACCACAGCAGTGTGTGCCACCGTCACAGTAAGTAATATAACATTTAATATCATTCTGTGTAGAGCATAATCAGTCTTCTACCAGTATTAAGTGTGTTTATGCATTGTGGGGTTTTTTTTATCACTAAGGCTGCGCAACTCTGGACAGAGACATCCCCTCAGCTGCCCCGTTTGTGGTCAGAGGGTTTGCCACCTGAAGACCACAAATGGATTGAGAAATATGTTTTGAAGGTGGGGCCCAGGGGAAAACTAGAGCTTCAAAACAACTTGAAGCTCTGGTACTATCCACCACAGCCAAGTCATCTCTACCACCAGGGTCCAGCTCCAGATCGCTTTTTCGCGCACCCACTTCTTGTCTGGATGCCCAACAAATAGTGGAAGGTGAAGGTGGTCTATCCCAACCCTGCCTGTGGACGCCATCAGCTCACACGAGCTGGACTGCACAAGAGGGATGTGGACAGGATCTACAACATGGTGACAGAGACTCTAACCTGCACCAAATGTCGAGCCAACCATGTGTCTTGGAGTCAGACTGTCCTGAAACAACTGGACTTGGCGCACAGGTAGGAATTTCGGGTCATCCTCACACAAAAGTGAGTAACATCTCCTTGTCTCTCTTGCCTTGTCAAGTAGAATTATGTAAAACATTTTTACTGATACATCTGTCTGTGACCAAGGTTTGCTTGTGACATCCGGGTGATCCGACTTCTGCAGGAGAGAGGCCTGGGGAACAGCCCTACGCGGGTTTTGAAGCAACTCAGGGAGAACCACATGGAGGAATGGCTTCACCGTGTGGCATGGTACACCACAGTATGTGTGGACTTCCTCCAGTGGCCCGGACTGTTGCAAGAAGCTTGCCGGAACTGCCAAGGGCACAGCACTCTGGCTCACCTCAGTGGGAAATGAGTATGGTCAGATACTAATAAGTGTGCTGACCGCTCAGGAAGGAGCTGGCCTGCACATGATGGCAGCTGATCTGGTCAAGCGATACCAGCAGGCAGGTGTGGATCCCCCTGTCATCCTGTATGTGGACTGTGGCTGCTGTGCTGAGGCGACGGAGACCAAGTTCAAGGCCAGATTCAGCGGGTGTCCAGACCTGACAGTAAGGCTGGATATCTGGCACTTCATGCTTGTGTGCTAGTGTTTCACATTTGAAACAGTTATATCTGAAAGGTGAACAAGCACTAAATAACACAGAGCAGAAAATGCTGCAAGCACTTAAAGTCCAAAAGTAAAAGAAAAAAGACATAAAATCAAGAATGAATATAATAAAACAACCATTAATAACATTCAGACATAATACGTTTTGTATACAAAATGACACCGACTGGATATATTTGATGGAAAAGTGTTGTCAGAAGTGGGATTCGAACCCACGCCTCCAGGGGAGACTGCGACCTGAACGCAGCGCCTTAGACCGCTCGGCCATCCTGACTTACGGCACTGTAGGGGAAACCGTCGATTTAAAAAGTTACGGCACGTAGATGTTACGATTATCTTGTTAGAACAAAGCGTTTTACAGCTCAGCGGTTCTGTATTAATTTTATTATACATACATGCGCAGCAGCAACAGCGGCTAAACTTTAAACATGTCTCTCTTGCTCCCTCTGCTGGTGTTTGAACGGTAGTAGCACAGACACCCAGAAGGTTCATTTGACGAGGAGTAACAGCAGACTTTAGAAAAAAAATAACACTCTTTCCCACTCGACTCACATGCTGGACATGGGTTAGGGGAAAGACAATACATTTTTTCATTATGAGTATATAACAAAAGAAAACTTCTTTCTCATTCAGATTGAAACTAATGAGCCGCTGCTTGCACCGAAGCCCCTCACTGCAGTTTGGGGCAGATCTCAACATGGGCGAAACGTGAATCGACTCGTTCTAATGCGCCACCTGGTGGCGGAGGCCATGCAGCACATTCACTTTAACTTTATTCGCCACTTTGGAGGCTCGGGACTCACGTCGTGGTCCATAATTTCAGACTGACTGATATATTTGTCAGCTTCTGATAAAGTCTTGAATCATCATTTTAGAGTGACCTTTTAATTTATATGGGACACAAGACACATGTTTTATCCTTCCTGTGCTCACAGTCCTATTAATTTTCCAGTTTGCTTTAGGTTAACACCTTATTTTGAAAACCGGACCTACTGAATACGTTTTTCTTTTATTTTGAAAAGCATGACCGGATGATGAGTTGCGTCTTGTCGCGTCTTGTAACTGTTTCTGCCCAAGTGGACTCCAGCAGCGGTCGAGAAGATTTATTGTTTACAGACTTTAAAATAAAGAAAACATATTGAACAACAGACATGGCGCTCACCGACGCTGACGTACAGAAACAGGTAAAGTAGACAATGTTTGTCATGCAGTTAACTGTTGAATGTAACCATGTTTATCCCAGTGAGCTGACGTTAGCCAGTGTTAAACATAACAAACATTAACGCGAGCTAACGGGCTAAAACCTCAACTACAGCAGCATGTGAACTCACTGGCAGCTGTTTAATCATTATTACACACCAACTGTCAGCTTATGAAGTTGTTACTAACCTCGTCAATTATATTTTACATTGATTTGGGTTGTTTGACACGTTCGCAGACGTGAAACAGTCTGTTGATAATAGGTACAAGTTAGTCAGATACAAACTCTTAGGAGTAACAGTAAACGAGATCATTGAATGTCTTAATATAAGTCTGTTTTAGTAAGAACATCTGTTATGACTGGTGAATTGGTTTGTGCTTAGCCCTCACTAGATGTAGACAGTTGACACAACGTTATCCATTAAGCTTGAACATTGTGAGACATCTGACTTGTGACCAAACTGTTTGTCTTTTGTGGCAGATCAAGCACATGATGGCCTTCATTGAGCAAGAGGCCAGAGAGAAAGTTGAGGAGATTGATGCTAAGGTAATTCAAATATGTCAGTCTGTCAGTCAGTCTTGTGATTGTGCTGCAGTGAGCGATAACTGGGCCTTCTTGTCATACCTATGTATTGACAGGCAGAGGAAGAGTTCAACATTGAGAAAGGCCGACTGGTGCAGACTCAGCGCGTGAAAATCATGGAGTATTACGAGAAGAAGGAGAAGCAGATTGAACAACATAAGAAAATGTAAGTTGTTGGTTTATTACAGACAGTCTTACATTGTGTGAGACATTTGATGCGTAGATCAATATTTGTAACTACTCCACCTTTCCGGGCCCTGAACTCTATATAGGTCTCTAGAAATCCAGTTGTGTTGGCAAAGGAGACATAAAATCCATGTGTTGTAAGAAGAGCCCAAACAATACTATTTTTGGGGGGTTAAAAAATTCCTCTATTGATATATCAGTCATTAGTGATGTCTCAAATGTGGTCATCAAGCACACAAAGATATGTAATGGAGGCAGGATATTTAACAGTTTAACAATAAACATTTTGGTCAAAAATGATGACATTGTGGTGGTGCATTGAAACAGTGAACTTCACTGGGAATTTGATAATTTTAAATTACCTACAAGCATCTTTTCTTTCATTATCATCCAGAAAAAGTTTCCAAATCCTTGCATATTAGACAACATACTCACCAAAACCAACGTGCCCTTGATAGGCTGATAAAGGCCATATATCCGTCAGGCTCTAGCTGTGAGGACTGGGTATCAGGCAAAGCAGCTTACATGTTCGTGTTTGCAACTAATTTAATCGTTGACTTCTCCTTCCAACTTTCTCAGTCAGATGTCCAACCTGATGAACCAAGCCAGGCTGAAGGTGCTGAAGGCCCGAGACGACATGATCACGGTCAGAGATATTACACATATTTACATATTCCAATCATGTTACAAATTGACACAGGTGTCTCTCACTTTTACAAATTTTAGATATTGATAGATGCATACAAAGTTGCATTCATTTCTTTTCCTTTTCATACCCAGATTAAAATTCCTGCATTGTTCTGTCGGGTTCCACCACCCCAATAATTGCCTGTCACCACAGAAAAGCCATAAATACTTATACACTGTATTTAAAAATGTTTCCACACAATGACAGGACTCTCCACAGTACAGCCTGTGAGCATTACGTTTACTCTCAAGTAATCTAAATGAATCAGTGAATTCACAGGCTTTTTCTGTTTTCTGTTTGTGGTCTTGCCTCAGGATTTATTGAATGAGGCTCGTCAAAGACTAGGAGAAATTGCCAAGGACCCTGCAAGGTACTCCACCCTCTTGGAGGGCCTGGTGCTTCAGGTAATTCCTCCAACTGCTCTCATTGGACGACACAGCTAAATCAACAATTGATTGGGTTTGTAAGTTCTCTGTTTTCTAAGTTGGTGCTTTTGACTTTTCAGGGATTCTATCGGCTACTGGAACCTAAAGTTACCATTCGCTGCCGACAGCAGGATGTAGAAATGGTTCAGGTGAGGTTGAGCTGACCACAGTGTTGTATGTTGTGATATTGTAATAAGTCGTTTAGGTTAGCACAGTTAATGATAAGAGCCTCTGCATCTTATGTTGCCTTCATGATAGTTGGAAGTTTTGTGTTTTACAGGCTGCTGTTAACAAGACCATCCCTGTGTATAAAGAGGCAGTAAAGAGCAACATAGTCGTCAAAATTGATCAGGAACGTTTTCTTCCATCAGAGATGTAAGTTGTTTTACTGTACTTTAGCATCAACTCTTACTCTTTGATTTTAAATGTATTGTCAGTTTATTCATTTATATTGGTTCTCTTAAGTTTGCAGTAAGTGTCTCCTCTTTTTTTAACAGCTGCGGAGGAGTTGAAGCATATAATGAAAATGGGAAGATCAAGGTTTCCAACACTTTGGAGAGCAGGATAGAACTAATCGCACAGCAGGTAGAGTAACTTTGATAATAACTCAAAATGCAAATCATCATTTGTGAGCTTTATACAACATTAATGTAGTTTCTGCTGTTTGCCTGTGGAGGGCAGCACAGGCCACTGGGTTCTCCTGTGAGGCTAATTACCTAAGGGATGGAGAGTTGAAAATAAAAAAGTTTTCACGTAATTCAAGACACAATCTTTGTCAAAATGAATGCGCTTTAGAAACTTAAACAGTTGTTTTTCAGGTAAAAAGAGGAGAGACCTGACTGCTCTTACCAAAAAGTTCAGCACAGACCCTTCATACATAAAGAACGTTAAGTGAGGGTACACATAAGCCAAGAAAACTTTGGATAGAAAATGTAAATAGAAATAAGTGAACAGGACACGCGTCCCTCAACGGCCATATGTAAGTGACAATGTTGTTTATATTTTTTGCTTCCATTAGCACACCTCCCACATGTAGCAACATGTTTGAATCTGCAAAACACCTTTTTATTGGTATGCTTTTAGAAAATCGGCTAGTATTATTACATAGTTTGGTTTAAACTTTAAAAAATGTCAATTTAGTTTGTTGCAGTGATGTCTATTGCAGTTATCAAGCTAACGGCTAGCCACAGCCCATCCTGTCTCATAATACCCCTTTATCAAAAAGCTTCAGATTGAAAGTTGTACATATTAGTTGCGTAAGACCAGCAAGTTCACTACCTTTCACAATCTCGCTTACCTTTGTGTGTGATAGATTAACAAAATAAACACACAAAATATCAAGAAAGGCTATACACTTCTTCTCCCCGAATTCAACTTATGTCTTTAACCGCACTAGGACAAGCTTAATTGCATCATTAACTCATTGTAAAACTCACTTCACTAGGCTACTGCCTAGCTAGCAGAGAGCACCAGTTCTCGGTCACTCTGGTGACACATCGATAATCTCAAAATATATTTACAGCTACCTTGAATTCTGGCCATATCTTACAAGTTACACCATTGACCACCTCCCTTTATGTCCACAAAAGAAGGAAGAAAGAAACATTGAAGCATCTTCGTTTGTTTAGTCTCTCATTTACTTCAGTAATTTATCATCCAGCTTTCCTTTCAGTTTCTTGTGTGTACTTATATGTATCCTGACTTCACACCTGACAGATGATGCCAGAGATCAGAGTGAACTTGTTTGGAGCCAACCCCAACCGCAAGTTCACGGATTAATGGTGGACTAACAGGCTTTACAAGGTGATTGCAGACCATCATCATAGTATGCAAGAGTCGGTGTAAACACTTGCCAATCATCAAGGGTCAATGAGTTCCCGGATTTGCTTAAGGGGATACTACCGATGTTTTCATATATCTTTTTATTTTTGTACTAATGGACAGAATAATAAGTGTATTATATAAAAGTGCCATTTTGTTTTACCTCTTCAGGGGAAGTCTAAAGGACTGCTTTAAATTGCCATGTCAATGCAAATGTCTTCCTTCATTTGTTTGGGAAATCTGTTGCTCTATTACTTGATTATATATTCAAAGCTACATGTTTAGGTCACCAAAGACACACATTGACCTACGTGGTCTACATGTTCAGACTACAGTCCTAAAAGATGTTGATTGTCGGAGTGTTTGCCAAACTTTTTTTCAACAGTTTGACTGTGCGCTTGTGCAGACAATCATTGTTGTTGTTGGATTTTTGTTTTTCTGAAGCACTTAATATACAACAGCCAAAGAAATAAAAGCGCGTGACACAGAGAAATCAACATGTATGAGATATCTTTATTTACAGCTTGTAAACAAACAGTTTACTCAGGCTATGTTCGCTCTACAATGAGGAAAATGTAGTAGCCTAGGTACACTAGCCACATCAAAAATGTGTCTTGCATTAAAAATGTAAAAAAAAGCTTTTAGTGCCACCCAGTGGACTTTAGTAATGGCAAACAGTTGGCAAGACAAGGTGCCATACTCCCTCCATGGGTCTGACAAATAGTATTGTCCTCGCTAACTTGGACTCAAGTACCAAATCAATGTTTCAACACCCCCAATTCCTTTGAGATCATTTAAGACTTACAGTTTTGATGCTTAAGAAACTATCAGCATTGATAAGGCTTTAATTGCATGTTTTTAGTTATTGTGCGCACATCAGTTGAAGCAACATATTTTTATGCAAAACCAAGCAGTAAAAACAGCCCTCGGCTTCTCGCAGGTTTTATTTTTAAACCCTTCCAAGCTGTGGAGAAGAGGAAGTCAAGGCTATGACACAGTAGCCCAGCAGTCTAACCTGTGGCCTTTAGACAGGAAGTGAGCCGTCTGTTAGGGTATATTGTATGCTTATACAGGGATTAAAGCATTACCATCAGATTAACACATGACCTCAGAGTCACTGGCAGGCAGGACCTCCCAATCCAGTAAGGGAATCCAAGATTACAACTCAGACCTCACGGATAGAGTAGGAGGTGTGCAGAACAGGACGAGATCAAGCTTCTGTTCCAGAGAAACGTAACAAACAAATCTAAAGGATTGGCATCTGAAGTCGAGCAAAATACCCAGCTCAGACTCTGACATCAAATGTTCTGCAATATTAGCTTTTGATAAAGATTGAAAGGGGAAATTGTCACTTACTTAGGATGATGCACAGTTCTTCGTTGGTAGGCATTTTAGTAAGCAGCCTCAATGAACATGCAGCAGCTCTCTCTTAACCACAAAACAGAATAATCTCTTTTGGGTCAAAGGAACAACCCCAGACATATTGCATCAAGCACATGGGGATGACCCAGACAACCCGGGACACATACCCTCAGATTAGTCACACACATACACAGGACCCTGTTTAACCTATGGAACCCTGCTGACGGCATGTAAAAACCTAGAGAAACATGATTAGTGTGAACCCACTGGTCCACGTATTAGTAAAAGGAGCCTCTTCATATCTCTTCCCTTGGTTAGTGGCTCTCTGTATTCACCATTCTCTCAGTTGTCATTCACTGCAGATTAAAGCAGCAAAATATCTGTACAGAGACAACACAACCACCTCCACCAAGCACCGTTATTCCAGCAAACCTAGCGCCGCCTCCCCTACGCCAAGAAAGTACACACCCTGCGCAATGCCAAAAAGAGGAGCGATGACAAGAGCACGACACGTTGCACCTTTCAGGAACGCTGCCGGGCCCTCCCGCCTCAAGATGCGCCTGCAAAAGTATACAAACAGGACAAAAATGTTACAAGGCTCTACACTTCAATATATAAAATTATATATTATATATAAATATTACGGCAGCAAATGTGTAAAACGTTATACAAAATCGTACCGTGTGCAGTCAACGATTCCTCTGTATGTGTCTTCTCCTTCACCTTTTTGCAAGGTCTGCAGACGAGTCTTTATCACTGGACAGGCATTTAAAAGACAGAATGCACCGTCAGTACACCAACTCAAAGATCACTGTCAGTTAAAGAAATCAGCAGAATTGCTAACATGTATGTTAAAGGATAAGTTCACCCAAAGATAAAAATTTGCTCATTATCTACTGAGCCTCGTGCCAATGGAAAGTCAGGTGAAGTTTTCCACTCAACATTTCCGGGGCTTCACAGCAAAACAATGTCTCAGCATTATCCTAAAAAAACTGAAGTAGATGAAGTCAAAAAAATGTAACAAAACAATAAGAAAAGTGAACATAAAATGGCTCCATGTGGCAAAATAGAAGTCTCCGGAAACCCTGAGATCCCAAACTGTTTTGAATAGATGTTATTTACATAGTTTTTAAAGCCAAAATCTTCACTAAAGCTGCTAAGCTAAAAGTGTAAAGTGTGTGCACCCCGTCTGAATTTGATACATGAGCTCGACTACACGTCAGAGGTGTAAATGTTGTTTTGCAAATCAATTTGGGATCTCGGAGCTTCTGGAGACAACAAGCTGCATGGAGCCATTTAACTTTTTCTTTTTTTTTTTTACATTTTCTAAACAAGCCCCCATCTACTTCAGTGGAAAGGCTGTGACACTGTTTGCTGTGACGCTCCACAAATCATCAGCATGGGGTGAGTAGATAATGACTCGGTGACCTTATCCTTTAATAGTCACACAAGTAGAGAAGTGAAAGAAGTCAGTGAACTGACTCCATAATGTCACTTTCATACAATGACTGTGCCTGAAATCACTCGCCATTTACAATAGTGCTCTGTGTTTACTGTCAGCCATTTTATGAGTGAGTCCAAATTCTGAGTGTGTTCATTTATTCACTAGATAATACCCTCATGTCATGTACATTACCTTCTGTTTATAATTCCACAAATACAGAAACTGTAATGAAAGTGAAAGTAAGTGTCCAAAATATCAGTTTATATACTGTACTTTGAGGATCTATTATACGGTATAAGGAGTTGTGAATGAGTGAACATGCTAGTAATTTGCTAAGGGTTTGCTAACCTGCGAACCCTTAAGTTTAACAAAAACCTTGGGGTGTATTGAATAGAGCTACAGTGATTAATTTTTGAATCAATCAGCTGTTAGCTGTAAAATGATTTGCCAACTATTTTGATAAAAAGTGAATTGGTTTGAGTAAAGTCTCTGATTCCAGCTTCTTAAATGTGAATATTTTCTGATTTCTTTACTTCTCTATCACAGTAAACTGAATATCCTTGGGATTTTATAGACCAAAAAAAATAAGTGATTAATCAAAATGATAATCGACAGATTATTGGACAGTGAAAGTAATGGTTAGTTGCACCTCCTGTCCTACCATCTCTCTTACTTTGTCTGTTTCTTTCTCCCACTCACCGTCCAGTGGTGTCACAGCCACAGCTGCCACTGAGCCCGCGGTGCAGCCTGCCACAAAGGAGTGCCAGAATGGCGCCCGGGTCTGCACGTTATCCACTTTTTCCTGGCCCAGCGCGTTTAAGTTGGCAAACAGCGGGAAGTAGATCATTGAGAAGGGGACATCCCTAAAAATATTATTAAAAAAATGGTAAGATGAAATAAGATGGAAGAGAAAAGACTCTTACAGCGTAGAAACAAGATGGCCCAAAAACAAAGTGTGAGAGGGTGAAGTCACATGAGAGAAGCAGGGAGAGAGAAAGAGAGACCTGGCCCCATTCAACTGCAATATAACAGCCAGACATAGCCGCAGGGATCTATTGATCAGTGTTGATTGGCAGATGTGTCAGGAAGTACAACAAAGGCAGTATGAGTTATGCAATGTAAAAATCAGCTAATTAAAGCAGTGATGACAGAGTTGAATGACAGTTTTTTCCAACACGATAGTGAAGAATAATGACAGGGACTGGAAATATGTCTGGAATTGTTCAAAAGTATGAGAGTAAGTCAATATAGTTTGCCTCTATCTCAGTGCTTTTTACTCATAACATAGTCAGTAGATATATATGTACATTTAAAGTAAGAAAGCTAAAAGTTTAGTGTAGGTAAATATGACAAGATTAAGAAAAACAAATGTCATGTATTGTAAATAAGAAGAGTAAAGTATTGCAACCGAGTTCCGAAATAGATTCATTCAGATTCACAAGGTCCTGCTTTGAAAGACCATTGTGGCATTCAAGTATAGATTTCTGAGTCTACGAGTGCACTTGAATGCACCATGAAGTCCCTGTCCCTGTGCCATGAGTGTGAAACTCTGACACAGACAGACAGCAGAGGACAGAAGCAGCGTGCCCGTGAATGACACCAAAACACATCCGCAGGAAAAGGCATTTATTGAACGATCAATCTGAGGATTTTATGAATTGATATCGGATCGTTCAAATGGAAATAAAATTTGATTGGGTAAATCTATTTTTTTAAACTCAGCCCAAAACGTCAGTGAGAGTGTATGTGTTTGTGTTTATGTCTTTGTGTGTGTGACCTCATTAAGGTGGCTCCTGCCCCCCTGTAGAGGCCTGCCAGTCCACGAGTCTTCAACAGCTCCACAGTGATGCCGGTGGCTGAGGTCCGAGGAGGAGGACTCGGTCTAGCTGGTGGGGGGGCCACCAACGATGGAGCTGGACCAGAAGCAGCAGCAGCAGCAGCCTGAGCTGGTGTTGAAACAGGCCTCTGGGCAGCTGGTAGTCAAACACAGATGATGCCAGGTTAGAAAACACGTACAGGCCAATTTAATCGTGCAGCATCACATCATTATCTACTATCCAAATAGCATTTTCCAAGATTTGTACAAAGAAAGACAAAAAAGAATTAAACCCAGTGATTCAACTCACCGAGCCTTCCTGCGTCCTGCAGCTGGATCTTAAGCATCTCCATTGGAGTGGTGACCACCACCTGGCAGGTCCCAGCCCCACACCCTGCCAGTACCTCCCCCCACAGGGGCAAATGCCTGGAAACATATTGGAGTGTTAGGAACAGGTATACAGCATTACCAACAGGTAGCATTTGAGATCAATAGATTACAGAGCCCTGGAGTGGCCATAGAGAGAAATAACTATACATCCAGGCCACCTTTTACTACACTGAGCGCTCAAAATGCATGGGTTATGGTGGGTTCAGCTCTCAGGGTGCCAGGAGCCAAACTCAGCATAAAAAACAACATCGGTACTGTATCTCCTCTTTTCACTAGAATGTTTACTAGGATGCTGCTGAGCCCGGTTCTGTTACCCATTAAACCAACTCCAGTTCTGGTGCACATTCAGACGCAGCTCCCTGCTAGCATTCCCCACTGGGTCCCTGCCCCGGACCTGAAACCCTCCACTTTCTGATTGTCCAAAGTTCATGTTTCAGCAAAAGTGGCCATAAAGTCTCTAAACAAAACAAATTATTTTTGTATTCTAACTCATTAACGTAGTTTAAGTTTACTGCAATATCCTTGGCCTCTTCTATAAAAATCTAATAATATTTAACATTACTGCATTTGTCAGGATGGATCATTAAAGGACAAAAATTAATGTACCCATCCTTTGAGAGCTTCTGTCTGAAGACGTCATTGGCTGCCAGCTTGATGGCTTTTTCTGGCGTGACAAGAGTGAGATTCACTGCTGCACCTGGAAACACAAAGAGCTTGATGACAACCAAAGGTTTCCACTGAGATACACAAATAGATCCCAACTACACAGCAGCTTATGGCTCACCATCGTTGGCTAATAGACACTGGTCACTATGATAAAAAGATTGAGGGCTTGCAAGAGAAACAACAGCGTAGGTGGCTGGATTAAGCTTATAGTAAAGCACACTTATAGTGTTGTTTGTCACAGGGATTACAAATGCAAAAAATACCTCTGTAGCATCCAAAATAGCCCTCAGAGCGAACCGTCTTTGCCAGGCAGTCCAGCCTTTAAAGACAAAAAGAAAGAAATTGACATTTTGTCTGTTTTTCATATAACTATGTGTGAAATATTTATGTCCTTAAATACACTACAATATTAACACTATGTTTATATTTGAAGATATAATATGTAACTTTTCAGCAATAAAAAATGTCTAAAAATGACTAAACCTTTGTTACATATTTTGGCGATTGTGTACTTTTATTATCCCAAAAGAAAACATCAGATGATACCTCAAAGAGTGAGGAAGGAAGCAACGTGCATAAAACTTTACAACATGAAGTCGTCTGTGAACATTTCTGCCTCAGTCACATCAAATAGATTTTCATCGGCAGTCGTGGTTGTTAAACAATGAAGACAAAAACTCCTGTGATCCTTTCACAACATCATCAAACTATGTCCAGTTTGTATGTTTTCAGTGTTTTGATTGAGATACCCACGCCAGAAGTTACACAGTGAGCGTTTAAACATTAGCTTCACTGACAGACATTAAGGTAAAATCTTTAGTATTATGCATCATCATCATCAGCTCGGCCTTTACACAGATACACCATGACCCTGTCATGCCCTGTCACAGACTACACAGAGGGCTGTGGAATCATTAAGCTGTATCAGTTGTTCTGCTGAAATTCTCTTTTTTTCTTTGCAAAGACCAGAAAAAATCCATTTCATTAGGCCTTGAGGGAGTTAGTTAACCAGGCTATTTTTCCATCTCTGACTCACACTAGGAATCCGCAGTTTAAAATGTTTGAAGTCAGCAGGGCCACGCCCAGTCAGCCAGCAGTATTATACCCACCAGATGTGCGCAGTTACAAATTCGGGTGTCATGTAAGGACACTGTCTTGTTCTCTGCATCTGTCTGTAAGGATTTCTGATTAAAACTAGATAAAAACTGAGGTGTTGGATTGTGAAGTAGCTTTAGTGCATTCATTGAAACATTTGTCAGCTTCGGTGAATACAATTCCTGTTTTAAAGTTACCACGGCAGTCCATCAAAACACACACTGTATGCAGCCACTCCTCTCACATGATGAGCGAGTTTTGTACAAACTGACCAAAACACTGCACCAAATATGGGAGAAGTTTGTTTATCTGTGCTGATCCACCCTCGGAAATTCAGTGGAAAAGTATGTGACTCATAATCAGAATAATTCTTACTTGTTTGTAGCTTAAATTAGAGAGTGCTGTTTACCAGAAGCACATTTAACCATTCATCATCAGCAGATGAAAATGTTTTATGGTTTAAGAAACGTCGATATTGGTTTTGTGAACATTTCCTTGCGGAGAAAACAAGACTTGCAATCAGCTGTTCTCTTACTTTAAAGATAAAGATGAATTTATCAATAACGACATCTCAATAACGACTATTTAAGTGGAAAACAGATCATTCAGGAATGCTAAGACCATTGAATTGTGACAATGTAAGTTATCTTTGTATGTGGCAGATCAATGACAGTGGCGAGTTAACTCGGGCCAAGGGGAGCACTACTCACATTCCTTTGTAGACTTGGACGCCCTGCTGGTTCTGAAGGCGGGTCTTGGCCAGGTCAATAGGAAATACACATGTCACACCAACCAGGCCTGCCACGCCCCCATTAATCAGCTTAGCAGGGAGGCTGCAAAGGGATCAACATAGACACACGCACACATGCGTGCACAGACCTCACGTAAGCGTAGTCACCCTCACAAGCCATGCAAATGACACATTCATTCATGGATAAAAATACAAATAAAGCAGGCACACAGGGAGTTCCCCCCAAACACCACACATACACATACACATCAGACTAACATTGACACAGATGCTGCTTCCGCTCAGTGAATACAATTTAACTTGTCTTCTTTAAACTAAACAAATGAAGTAGAGATACTCACCTAACTTTCTTCTCGGCCATCCTGCTTATGTTTGGGCTCTAGGCCCACGACTCCTCTCCTCCTCCTCCACTTACTCCTCCTCTTCCTCCTCTTCCTTTTCCTCTTCCTCTTCCCTCTCACACTTCTTGCACGCAGCCCAGAGTTGTCACCACCAGCTTAACTCTCACCTGCCCACCCACTCTACAAACGCAGCTCGCTGCTTCTGTTAATGTGCCAGCACTGGACCACCTTCTTCTTCCTCCTCCTCCTCTTCTTCTTCTTCTTCTTCTTGTTCTTCTTCTTCACCCTGGTGCAGCAGGGGTGGACGCCCTTTTTCCAAACCACAAATGTTGGATCTGTGTCTTCTGGCCAGCCCTTCTGTTTTGCTGCACCTCACACCAAAACCGAATCTCTCTCCCACTGCCTGGAAAGACAAAACACATGCAGTAAATCTGGATGAAATCATTATGAAGAGCAAGTGAGAGCAGTGTTTCTTTATTCTATATGACACATAGGTATTGTCTTTCTCAAAGCCTTGTTAAATAGACATTTGCAATGGCTTTATAAGACAGTAGGAGAGCATTGTTGTGGTGGAGGGTGGACACACCTCGTATGAACTATCAGAGTCTATAAAATCCAGATTTAGTCATTCATAAATGTGAATAGCAGCATATCCCAGGACTACCACACTGAGACAGAACATCTTGAGTCTCTCTAATCTGCCAGCTAAAAGGGATAAGAGTATTTGATCTAGCAAGGAGGGCAGAACTGAAAATGAGGGGCTTACCGGTATTCTTTTACCGCATTTGGAATCCAGCATTTACAAAAGACTGAAAAGGAGATTTGAACGGATGATGGAGAATTTGTTTGACAAGTTTTTTTTCTTTATTTCTTTTTTTTTTGTTCTGGATGAACAATAGTTTGTAGTCTTGCCCAAGTAGTGTGTATCACGGATAATACAAATACTGTTGAAACCTTATCTGAGGTTCACGGCTCTTGCTGTCCTCTTGTTTCTTCCATTCTTTTTCTGCCTTTTCCCTTCCTGACTTCCCCCTTCCCTTAGCTCCCTAATTAATCTCTTTCTTAATCTCTCCACCTCCATTCTGCCTCTATTTTTACCACTGTAAACCTTCACCTACCCTCGCCTCTCTCAACGGACACAGTTTTTGCTTAGTTCATCTTCTCTTTTTTATTTTGCATCTCCGTAACTTTTTCATCTCCAAATATTTTTTTTCCATCTATGTCTTCGTACTCTTTTCCATTGCTGGATCCTAGTCACATTCTACACATGCCTTTCACTGAGCCTCTTTCTGTAAAACTTTCTTTCAGCTCAGCTCCATTCACACACTGTGGTGACCCTGCCAAAACACAGACAAGGGTGCCTCACCCCAAGTAAACCTCCAGCTCCCAGACCTCTGTTTGCCCTAAAAAACTGCACTAGAACACCCCTGCTCACACAGTTCACGCCACACAAGCCTCACGAGACATCTTTCAAAAAACATAATTTTCCTCCATCATGGGAGATACAGCAGTTGGGAATGGGGGTCTTACCTCTGTCGGCGCATCCCACAGACAGGATCAAGCTGTCCACTTTCCTTTCACCTCAACAATGCGTGCAGCAGTGGTAGTCAAGCGAGAGCGATCTGAGAGAGCCAGCCGCCACTCAGGGGCCGTTGCACAAACACCAGCATTGTCCTGTTGCCTAAGTCCCTCCCTCTCGTGGTGACTCCCTGTGTGAGACAGCCCCGGCAACACAGCTCTGCACTAACACAACTCGACATAAACTCATGCCTGTGGAGCCGCTGCCACAACACACGCAACAGACACAGCAGAGTCAAACACCCTCAATTATATCTCACTGTGTTTTCTTTCTAAGAATATACAACATGAACAGCAACTTAAAACTAGGCTTCCCATCAGTAATGAGTTCTCCATTCAGCAGTCCCAGTATTACATAATACCTCTCGGCACATTGAATTCCACAAATGTTCACAGACTCCCAATTACTACCAAGGTAACAGTGATGCACCGATATGATTATCACTGTTTGGGATATTTTATTATAGAAAAACATGTAAAAGGAGGTAATATAAAAGACAAAAGGTTATGTAAGGGCATCAACAAAAAGAACATGTGACTACCACAGCAACCACTCATTGCCCCACAGCTATTTTTTCATGACCATTGATTGATGTATTGATTCCTCCTAATGGAAAAAACAATTACTGTCAGCGATCATTTCTCTCATCAGCAGGAAAAATCTGTCACTGAAGATGATATTTTCTAGGTTGGCTTTCACATTTGTGCAAGTGCAATGCATCTCCCAGCGTACACTACAGCAGGCATATTCAGTGATGCAGGTTTTCTTTTTCCTACTCTATTCATTTTCACAATTGAAAAGTAATCATCATGTTTGTGACAGGTAGAAAAACACCTTTTTAATCTTAGAAGTAGGCTGTCAGTTTGATTCTCCTCTGCTTAAACAGCCCAGGTTAAAACCTTTTAATGAAATAAGTGTATTTCTATGCTTGGCAACAGATATAACTAATGAATGGGCTAATAAGCCTACTAACAGAATGATAAAAGGGCCAGGATGAGGTTGTTAAGGGGCCACGTTAGGCCCATGGGCCACCAGTTAAAAGGATCTGCACTACATTTTGCATCCTTCATCCCTTTTCTCCCCCTTTTCCCTTTTCATCTTTCATTCCCTGAATTTTATTCAACACTTAAATCTATATCATACTATCATACTAACTCGACTCAATCTCATGTTTCCAATTCTTCTAGCTCTTTCAGCTGCTTCTACAAATTAAAATCAGAAATTCAGATCGTTTTTAACAAACTCTAAAATATTCCACATCTTTTATACTGATGTTATCAAACTTTTAAAGCTAGCAATGCAGTTTAGCATTAGCTTTTCATCATCCAGCATTCTTACTGCAATTATTTCAGAAATTGCTTTTCTAGCCTCCTCTCATTACACTGTATCTTCAAAAAGCAGAACTCAGACACATGGCTGGCAACAATTAAAATGAGGATTTATTGAAAGCTTTGTTTTTTTACACAACTTTGTGTAAAATCGGAGTGATGCATTCATTGTATTTTCTTACCTGTTAAAAATAAAATGTTACATTTTCCATTTATAATGACTTACAACCAACTTGTAATGTGTTACATCTGCTTGTCAGACGGTGATTTCATTAAATGGGATCTGAGGCCTTATTCTGTAAACACAGAATAAGGCGGTGAACACGAGAAATATTCACTAGACTATGATTAAGCTGGCAAACTGAACAATCTGTAGTGAACAAGACTGTAGTGAAAACCACTGTATATATACTGCAGGAGCTTTATTAATAGATGGGTTGCTTGTGTGTAGGCTGATTGATAGCAAGTGGCAGGTGACTGTTGATGGCAGAAAGGAGGCCGAGGGCCACGCCCAGACAGACAAACACACGGGCAGACAGACATATAGAAAGACCAAACAGGAAACAAACAACACACACAAGGGATGGGAAAAAAATCTGAAAACACTAAGGACAATTGAGAGGCAGAGCCAGACTATTACAACCATAGCATACTGAAATATCCTGATTGAAGATTTTATATTTTACTTTTTCATTTCATTGTATAGATTGAATATTGCCCCTAAGTTAATGTGTGTCTTACAATACCATGAGAGCATACTTTTGGTATATATAAAATAAATAAAACCATAAACCTGATCATTTTGGTATCCTGAAGTGATGGAAAAAAGTATTCAGATGCTTTACTTACGTAAACTGCCAAATTGTAACTATCATGGGATTATAATGTGAATAAAACTACACTATTACTATTTATTCATTTTGATATGTTACTAATAGTAAAAGTAGTATAAAATAGCATAACATGGAAATGCTGAAGTACAAGTATGTCAAAATTGTACTAAAGTACAGTACATGAGTAAAAGTACATTGCACCACCATTGTCCTGCCCTGGAGACTGAACTACACAGCAATAAAAGAAAACTAAAACACTGGAGGTTAATTTTGGTTCACTGTGTATGCATAGGTGGATTTTCTACAATATCTATAGATTTCTCTTAAGTCTTGCAAGTCAGGTGTGCTGGAGCCTTGAAAATGACCATCAGTGTGAAAGTAACAGGGAATGATTGGCAATTTGATTATTCACCCTACTCAATAAAGACAGACACCGCTCACACTCACAGAAAGCGTTAACTAATGCTCAATTTACTGCCCCTGTTAGTGCTAATGATCTACCTACTCAGCTCTTCTTTGGGGTTTTCTATTCCAATGGGCCGCCAACATTGGCAGGGTTACAGCGCATAATAATCAGATTAACTTTCATGATCCTCAGTCAGAATAAACAACAGTGATTAAATGAATAAAATATTAATTACAAACAGTAGGGAGCCTTCTTGATAAATAAAGCTAATATTCAGAGATACAGCACACTCACAATAGCATCCCTAAATCCCCTCCTGGCTTTCCAGGTACCAACCTGATTTATTGACTTTTGAGATTTAAGGTTAAGCTTGCCCTCAGTTATACACTCCAGAATCGCTGGCTCTTCTGTTGTCTTGCAACCGCTGTCACTGTATAGCATCGTAGACCATAGAGGCCTGAAAGTGTCCAAGTCTACAATCTAACCAAAGACTCCAACATGTTGGGTAGGGTGGCCCTGAAAGTCACAGACATAACAACATTTCAGAAAACACATTTTAAAGAAACAGGACAGCATTTTACAAATCACAACATTTCATAAATCACAGTAACATTTCCCAGAACACGATATTTCAGTTCACCAGAAAAGGTGGGACAACACTTCTCGTTTTTGATTGGACACAACCCCGACATACTCTTAACCTCTGTCCAAATTCTTTAAAGTGTGCTTTCAGGGTTCCACTAGACATTTTTTTAAGGGACAGTTTGGAGCAGCAGGAGTACCGGTGCAGGAAGCTAAGCAATCAAAATGTACTTCAGACACCTAAAAAAGCCCATTTAAGGACATCAATATCAGGTTAAGTGTGGGCTTTATATTGCTATTTGACATCCCTTTCCGACGTGTGACTGAAGCCATTTTATCACTCTATTGAAAGCAACCAGACTCCTTCGATAAAAACAGTCATTTTACTTCGGAAAGCATGAGAGTTTTTGGTCTACTGCTGTCTCGATCGGTTAGTTGTTTTTTCTTATTGTCTGACTTCGCTGAACCAAACCGTGGGGGTGCCAGCTGCCACATGCAGCTCCTCTTCAAAACCTATACCTTTAAAATGTCACATGACCTTTACTCTTGGACTGCTACTATGCCATCAAATCCACCTTAGAAAGTGCCTGTCTGCAAAGTTACCACATCTCAACCCAATTGAACACCTATGGAAGATTTTTCACCAATTGTTAGACAGTGCTTTCCACCACATGATCTTTAGGAAGAATGGTGTCTATCCCTCCAGCAGATGTCAGGTACTTGTAGAATACTGAATATGCCAAGATGTATTGAAGCTATCCTGAGTGATATGGTCCAATGACTTTGCTGTTTTAAATCCTTAAACTCTACTAAGTATAGTTTCTCTGTATTGTAGTTCAAACCAATTGTTAACTAAAATGCAACAACTTTTCATTGCAATAGTGTCACGATGGAAACAGCTTGGGTTCAGGTTTAATTGTTGACAGTTGCTGACAGCACTGCTACAGCAACAGGCATTCACAAAGCTTCTCTTTGAAACTGTGATGTATTTGGATGAGTGGACAGACTGGAGTGTGCTTTGTGTGTGTTTGTGGTATATTATAATCTTGTTGGGACACAGTGTAAAATGCACATGAAAGCACAATGCAATTTTTTGCAAATTCTTTTCGACCTGTATTCACTTGAAAAAGTACAAAGACAAGTTATTCAAACTGATGTTACTGCTCATTCTGAATTTGTTGCTACAAAAAAGGTTGGGACGGGAGCATGTTTACCACTGTCCCAACACCCTTTTTTATAACAACTGTTATAATATATAATGTTAAAGTTTTGAAAATGAAATTCTTACCTATTTTTGCTTAATAAAAAAAATAACCCTCAGTAGCCCAACAGTCAGGGGTCTCCCTTGTTTTATTTTGTCTTGATAATATGCCACACATTGTCAATGGGAGACAGGTCTGCACAGCAGGCAACTCATTCTAGTACCTGCACTCTTTTACTACAAAACCACATAAAGGTAACAGGTCTCACAGTCACAGATTGTGACTTGGCATTGTCTTGCTGAAATAAGCAGCAATTTCCCTGGAAAAGACCTCTTCTAGATGGCAGTTCATGCTGCTCCAAAACCAGCAATGGTATTACCCAGCATTAATGGTGCCTTCACAAATGTACAACGTTACCCATGCCATCGGCACCAACATACTCCTGTACCATCACATATGCTGGCTTTTGAACTCTGTACAGGGTAACAATCTGGATGATCCTTTGCCACTTTAGCTGGAGGACACAACGTTCATGATTTCCAAAAACAATTTAAAATGTGGACTCTCACTTTGCTTCTTGTCCAACCTCCGATGAGCTCAGGCCCAGGAAAGTTAGCCACGTTTCTGGATGTTGTTGATATATGGTTTTTCTTTGCATGTTAGAGTCTTAACTTGCATTTGTAGATGTAGTGACGCACTGTGTTTACTGAGTTCTCCTGAGCCCATGTGGTGATATCCTTTATACAGTCATGTCAGTTGTTAATGCAGTGCTATTTGAGAGATCAAAGGTTTTTGGCCTTGCCCCTTACATGCAGAGACTTCTGATTCTGTGAATCTTTTGATGATTTTATGGATTGTAGATAGTGAGATTGTGTAACTTAAAGCACATGCCAGCAAACCTAAATCTGTAGATATCCATTGTTTTTTGACTGTCAAACTAGATAATTATATAATTATTTAATATCCAATCATGATACTATCACCTGTTACCAGTGGACCCTGTTTACTTGTGGCATGTCTCAAACTATATATATATATGTATATATATATAAATCCGTTTGAACATTACATATCTTTTCTTTGTACTGTATTCATTTAAATATCGGTCAAAAAGGATTTGCAAATCATTGCATTCCGTTTTTATTTATGTTTTACACAGAATCCCAACTTTATTTGGAATTGTTGATGTATTTACTAGGCTCCGCAAGACAATGTACCTGATCCATGTCGGAGGACTCATGAGCTGTCCTCTTGCACCACCTTTAGACCAAAATGTCAACTTGCACAGAGGACATCTTATAAATCTAATAATTTTATTTAATGCCATTAAATTTGCTGTTGTAGACAGTGCCACCCTCAGGGCAAACATTACATTTTTTACCCCCAATTATTGGGTGTAATAAAACTGCAGTTTCTATGGACCCCCTTGAATCAGCTTTAAGTTTTTTTTCTTTAAGCCATGGTAATTGCATAAGAGAGCTTGTCGACCTATTATATTCATCAGTCTATTAATTGAAGTTAATGTGACAGTTTAAATGCACACATTGTACCAGTTTTTGAATTGACACAAGCTATGTGTTTTAAGTGATTCATAAAGAAAAAATAATTTCATCAGAATATGAAAGTAAATTATTTTTCTGATACTGATGACTGTATGAGTTATGATCATACTATGGTGTTCGCTTTTTTATTATTTAATGGAACACACCTGGGTCAGTAGTGGCCTAAAGGTTAGAGAAGCAAGGTCTATATATATATATATATATATATATATATATATATATAACAGGATTGAGTAAGAAAAATGTGTGCATGGGAATCAAACACTGTAAAACTGTAGTAGCCTCTTGTCACTGTCACTGAGCACCTCTGCTGTCATATAACATGCACTTTGCGCATATTGCGATGGGGGGAGCCCCTGTGTAGTGTATAGGCCAAAACTTCCACAGCAATGTTGTTTACAAAATCAAAATGTAGCTGGTAATCTACTGTACGAGACAACGAGCCTTTAGGATTTAGGATTATTCTTAAACTGCTGTTGGAAGTGAAGTAAATCAAAGAGTGGTATGTTAAAAATACGAAGTAGGAAATTCATGAAAATATAACAAAATACGCCAATTAATTAGAACTGTTGTCTCCGCACACACTTAAACTTAAGAAGTTACCTGGCTCATACCTGGTTTAACTTGTTATTTATTTTGTTTATTCACAGCCATTCCCTTTAAACGGCGGCTGCATTGTGAAGCTAATGGGGTACTGTTGACTACACACTTTTGTTACTGTAGCGAAAAGACACATCCATCGCAAACATATTAGTAAACTTGTTATTGTCATGAAAGACATACATCAAAGTCGACGCCATAAAGACTACTAATGCTCATATGTAGCTTAACATACACAGTAAAGTATTTACTCCCCCCCTCCTCGTCGCGCAATGGTATCGCCCTTCCCATCTGTTCAGCTCCGGTGAGACTCTGATTAAACCAGATCGTAGCGCTCCGCGGGTCGCAATGGCAACTGTCCGAACAGGACGGCAGCAGCAACTTTTGTCGTGTTTGTAATGTCACGGAGACACTATAACTCGCTGAAGAAACTACTTTCTAATGTGAGAAACACACGTTACACAATTTCTCCAGTCCGAAAATGTCCCAGGGATGTACAGTTTCTGTGGAAGAGATCCAGTCTTGGTGGGAAGTCCCCGCCATAGCCCACTTCTGCTCGCTGTTCAGGACAGCGTTCAACCTTCCAGACTTTGAAATAGAGGTAAATACGAATTGTTGTTGCTTTTAATAACAATGAATGGCTTTCAGTACGGAAATGAAAAGTTGTTTGTGTCAGCTTTTTTGTGTGCGTTGTCTGGCGAGCGCTTTTTGTGTAACTATCTATCTGGATAACCAGCTTAGCACTGTTCTGTGAACTTCTCGTGCGCGAACGTTACTAACGCAATCCTGTTAGGTAACCGGTTAGCCAGCTCGTTAGCACAGCTGAAAGCTAGCGTTAATTGCTAATTGCGGGTCACGTAAAGTTAAAATATCATAACAGACGTCAGCTGAAAGTAGCCTATCACTCGTGATACAGCGCTGTGGTCCGATGTTCATAGTAACATGTTGCTCTATATCTAAGGATTGCTCGGATGTTCTTGAGTAACCTCGCATCGAGGTGCTCTTGTAATGTGAACAGAACCATGTGCTACTCGTTTGTTTTCATTTGGCCAGAGCATCATGTTTATGTTGAAGAGCGACCTCAGTTTAGGTCATGTAAACAAAAAACAAATGAGAGAGCATGGTGAGAATATGCTTGAAGGAAAGTGACAAAACGTTACGAAACTTGTGAACATTAAAGTGGTATCCTTTTTATAGATTATTTTTAAGCGACTGTAGAAATGAGTTTTAAAGAGCGAAAAGTCGCACACTAACCAGAATCGTTGTCCTGCTCACTGAGTGGTCTGTGCTACTGTGTTTTGTTTCTTTTTCTGTCATATAAAGTTAAGTTCATGGCGTGAGGTTGGAGTTTATTGTCTTGCAGTTGCAAGCCATCTGGCTTGGGTAGCCATAGGGACGCAGATGCTCTTCAGGCATTGTTTGCTCGCCCAAGTCCCGTTTTGTTGCAAGAATCGATGGTTTAAACGTTTGTTTCCAATATCAATCGGGTAGATTCAGTTAAAGGTGTAAGATCTCGGGTCGCACTCTCATTCTATCACGGAATAAACGAAATTTGTTACACCACGATTACACAATTAACTTTATCTCGCGATTCGACCCCCTCGTTCTTTTAAATGTATTCGGAGTTCACAAAAAATCTCATCCCTACATGTATCTGTTCAAGTATCACAACAGAGTTGATGGAGATGGGTTAATCCATCGAGGAATGGTTGCACTTTAAAGAAATTGGTAAGGTCAACATCACGCATCAACAGTCTCCATCACTCATTCATCCCCACCCCCTTCGGCAGAGAAACACACGCAGGCATCGCTTTGTTATTAAACGAGGTGCAGGCCAGATGGGGGATCGCATTGCGCCTAGTTTACATGAAAGTTGAGGGCTTGTGCTGTTGCATTTCTCATTAAGATGGGTTTGGATTACCCAAAAAAAACACATTATTGTTGAAGCTGGTGGTGAGTTACCCAGCTGTAAAGAACTGATGGGTTGAGTGTCTTGATTTTAACTTTACAAGTGCCTCTGTTGACCAAGCATGGTTTGTGTTCAGTTTAACACAAGGGTCTTTCTGCTGCTGTCCAGTGCAAATGATGTATTCATTTTTAATCGCATGGCTAAGCAGATCACATGTGCAGATACACCCCCTCAGCTGGATTTCGAGGAAATATTGAGATTGATGTAATAGTTTTATACTGTGACATCTCAATCAGACACAAGCCTTCAAGGTCATAGCTCCTTTGGTACTCAGTCTTATTATCTGCAGCAGCAGTTATGATAATAGCTAATAATAAATGGTAATAGAAGCCTACCATTTTAGGTGTTTGATTGAAATCCAGATGAAGCTCAAGTCAATTGTATTTATATAGCCCAATATAACAATCTTTATAGAATATTACACCTTATTTCCTGAGAACCTCAAAAGTACATTTTTCTGAGAATTATTGTGTCTGTGGTATGTAGTAGTGTCAATGTTGAACATCCACTCTACATTAAACTGTTTTGGGTGGGAAAACTAGAATGCATTGTACACGCTGCTGAGTTAAACTCATCTTGTTTTATATTTGTATTATCAGATTTCCGTCCAAATCACTGAATATATTTAGTAATTGCTTGACTGGGACATGGGATGATTTTGAACAGTCAAGTGATGCACAATATGGACTTTTTTCCGACGATAACTGGTGACTATATATGTCTCATGGCACACCTGAGAAATGGAAAGGCTAAGATGTGTAGAGCTGTTGACAAGATGTATTTAATATTCCATTACTCTAATAATATTGGTTGTGTCGAAACTCGTAGCTTTTTTTCCCTACTCTCTGATACTTTGCAGAGCATGTTTTGTGCTGTGTTGTTTACATCAAACACTGTTAAAAATAATCATCCACATCAGCAACATGTTTGGCTTTCCTGTCTACACTGCGTTGTCCCACACAGGAGCAGCAGTGTGATGTCATAAGCACAACCGGCTGCAATTGTTGTTGTTGCTGTTGTTGTTGTTGTTGTTGTTGTTCTTCTTCTTCTTGTTCTTTTTCTTCTTCTTCTTCTTCTCTTGGTTTATTGGTGTATTGCAAACCATCTTCTAAGGTGCAAACAGGCACCTACTGTATCAAATGCTGCACTTGCGAAGGCATCATATTATCTGCCCTTTATTGGCTTGAGTTTCACAGATACTGATAAATAGCTGATAATTTAAATTCCCCAATATCGGGCTGATAATTACTGGTCCAAGTATGTCATGCATTCTAATTTTACATTTACATTTAGGGCATTTAGCAGATGCTTTTGTCCAAAGCGACTTACAATAAGTACATTTGTCGCAAGAAAGAAACCACACCATATCACCGTAGATAAAGTAAGAATGAAAAAAATAGAAACAATTTTCAAGCCCACATCTGAGCATAGTAGCTGCTATTTATCAAGGATACCGTAAGTACATAATGCTATGATTAAAGTGCTAAAGGTAAGAACATACAAGTGCATATACGTTTATTTTATGTTATTTTTTTATTTTTTGAATGATATTAAAATGGCTATAACTAAATCATGTGCCGTCACCCTAAACAAACTGAATATGTGATGAATGGCTCTCTTGTGAGGGTAACAAGAAATCATTTTGTTCTTGCTTGTATTTCTGTGTTGACTTCAGTAGGTGAGTTTCTTTGTATGTAGTGTACAAATCAAGTGCTCTTATAGTTTGTGTTCTGGGTGAGTGAAAAGTGTTTATATGGAGACTTTTATTCCACTAAATAGTTTCAATAAGAGCCTGATCTGAGTTAAAATGCCTCATGAAGCCATGTTGATTAGATGAAACTGCCCCATTCTGAAATTTGTCATGTAAAAGCTCCTTTTTTCTGGCTTTGGCTGTTAGAGATATCTATACACCTGTGCATGTTCACCCACTTGTGTGAAGTGATGTTTGATACATTCAGGTACTCTATAACATTATGCCCAATGCAGCCCCTTTGTTTTATGTCTCCATAGAGCTGTTGTGCGTCTGATTGTGGCCTCAAGATGGCCATAATATGGTCTTTCAGGCAAGATTTTCAACACTCTGAAAATGTATAGTGGTGTGAGAAGCTGGTTATTGTGATGGAGAAAATATACATCACATACACAGTTAATACAGATTTTCCTAGTGTGTATTTAGAAGCAGCTGGTAGAGCATAATTCAGAAACATAGCATGCATCTTAAGAGAGGGTATGACTGATAAGTTCACATCTGTCCCAGGCTGTTGTTCAGAACTTCGTTCTGATTTTGTCTCTGTCTTCTTCTTTTCCTGTAAAGCATGTCACCACTAATCCTGGCAGCAGCTTGGAGATCTGCTTTTACACCTGTGTGCATGGTGCCATTTGCTGCTGAAAGCAGGCTATTAGGAAGATTTCAGTGACAGGAAGTCATAAAAATTAGGCAATGCAGACCACCTTAGTCTGACCGTCTGTCTTCTACACTTTAGATACTAGGAAGACTCTACACTAGACTTTAATTATAATATCAGCTGACAGTCCTGACATGTTATTTTCTTGCTTCTCTGGCTCATCAAGCTCAAATTTTTACACAATCATCAGGCAATCCAATAATTTAAAACAGAAGTCAGCAATGGTTTGGTCTTATGTCTGAACATCAGCATCCAACATGTTAACTTTATGAGGAGTTTGTGTTGTTTAAGTAAGAGGAAACTGTCAGACAGACAGTTTGTTTTGCTTAATGCCACATACCAGCAACAAGGCTAGCTGGTCTGGGCACTGTCATGAATGTAGCACTTTGGCCTGACTCTTACCTTTTCCCTTGTCTTGACTTGACTTGTCTACTTGAGGTCAATGAAAATTGATGAGCCACTTGTATGTAATAGTTCATCAATATAAAGTGACAGCTGACAATTGGTTTCAATTTTACGTTCATTGTCTTTTGTCTTCCTCCAAGAAATGCTTTTGGCTGTGTTTCTGTAAGATTGGTCGGGTCATATCAGTCACCTTCAGTTGCAATCCTATCTCTAGATGTATAGGTTGAATTACCCAAGAATCAGGGGTGGAAAGGGGGCAGGAAATGGCTGTCATTGGTCATGACAGAGTGGGGGGCGTTGAGTGATTTCACTCTGTCCTGGGTTTTAGTGTCAACATACTCTGACATACCATCAGTCCTTCCTTGTGGACACACAGTCGCATATTGGCTGCTGTTGTATTTGTTGTGTCAGTCTTTGCCACCCTTTCCCTATATTATGAACAGCCGGTGTTAATATTGTGGCTGCTGGGGGCCTCAATATCACAATATTTTCATGTATTTGCTTGTTAGATGTATATTCTGGTTTTGTCCTCTGGTGTAAGCTTTGGGTGATGAGTAAGATATGGGCATACTTTAGTTTGTTGGAGCTCTGGATGGGAGAGGCCAACTGATTAAATGTCTACTGTGATAGTGTCACTTAAACACCTGTTTATATTTCTCATAATGTAGACTGTTTTCGTCCCCCACAATGTTTTGTACTAGGGCTGAGCAATTTTAGGAAAAGATCTAATTGCGATTTTTCTGGCAGATATTGCGATTTCGATTTGATTCACAATTTCCTTCAAATCAAGCTTCAGTGCAATATCCACAATGTACAGTAACATTAAAACATTAAATGCTATTACTCTAATGCAAGGATGAAAACTAAAGTTAAACATTGCTTCCAAATGTATTTATTAACGGATATTATATATTACATATTTATATACGGAGTTACACTGGCAAAAGATGCTGTAATTGTAGTCTGTTTGCTACAGTGGGCCTGAGTATCATTTTCCCCGGACTTTTTCGTCATGCACTGGTCATGCAAATGCCTGTGGTGATTTTTCAAGTGCCGGTATAAAGTGGTTGTGTTTCCACTGGATGTTGCAACTTTAGCGCGACAGGTTTTGCACAGTACCTGTTTCTGGTGCACGTTTGCAGCCTCAAACCCGAAATACTCCCAAATGACCGACGTGCTGTTTCTCTTGGGGATTAAATCCCCTAACTCCGCTTCTGGTCCAGCTGAAGCCATTTCAGAACACGTTAAGGAGCAGGTTAATACTGATTGGTTAGCGTAACCTGTCCACGAGTAGCATGCCGCTTCTGATTGGTGAGCTTGGCAGGATGGTAGGGAGATGGCATGTATGTGTAAAATAGTTGACACAACAGATCCTGGGTCAGTCAGGAGCGCTGCAAAAACCGCAGCTTTGGCGATCACATGATTGCGTTGTCTGAAATCGCAATGTCGATCAGAAAATGATAAATCGTTCAGCCCTATTTTGTACCCTGTAAAACTGTTACCAGGGTGGATATTGATGAGCTTGGTGATTCAGGGGGTATTAGACGGTGCTGTTGTGATACTGTTGGGGCAGCTCTTTCCTTTCTAGGGTGCTGGTCAGTGATAATGGAGTCCCCTCCCCAATCTCCTTGGCTAGCCTTACAAAATAGCCCCTTGCACATTGTTCATTGGCTGATACACCTCACTGTTGCTGGTTTCCACTTTCCTCAGGCTGCAGGCAGTGAGCTGGGGTGTGTGTGTGCGCTTATGTGGGTGAGATAGAGAGGAAAGGAAGAATGAGTGGAAGGTTAGGGGAAAGAGGGGAAGTGGAGAAAAAGTGTCCTAGAGACAGAGGAAGTGAAAGCACATTAGTAAGAGTGAGGGAGTGATCTGTAGGAAGCAGGCCCACGGTCCACATGCCTGTCCTCCTTTGCCTGGCTTTTTGTCTTTGTGGTGTATGCTTGATTTCTTGGCTATGCATCTGTCAAATGATGCCTGAAATCCCACAGCCAACAGACACTGCGGGCCTCTGTTGCTGGATCCTCAGTGATGTGCCCTTCATGCCAAGGACCTCTGTCCCTGTCAACTTCCCTCGTTGTGCTCTGTGGGCAGCCTGTTTGGCGCATCATCTTGCATTTATTCCATGTATCTTCATCAGCTGCCTGTCATTATCTCAACTGTGCCTTGAATTGGCCTCTTTGGAGACGATCATTATTTATCTAGTGATGGGATAAGTGACATGGGAAATTTATCCACCTGGGGAGGTCACTGGGAAAACGATTATGGGTGATGCGTTCAGTGCTCAGCAGAACTAGCTGAAGTATCATAATAACTGACACACTTTCAAGGCTTTCAATGTGCTAGTTCCAATCACTGACCAGTTTGAGTTTCCTTTTATTTCTACTCCTATGTGATATTTATCACAAGTATACCTGGATTTTATTTTATAGCCTGTTAAAACTGTGGACTTCCTGAGTATCTCCTGAACCTTTTGAAGCCATCACTAGGGATGGGTACTGAAATCCAGTTAATGGAGGCCAGTGGTATATTATTAAAGACCGTAGTATTTAATTGCTACTACGTTACAGGATAATATTGTAGACAGTAGATTTCCTGGCTACATAAAAATGACTTTTTTTATCTCAGTGATTCTGATTCTAATTTGCAATTAGATTCAACTAAGGACTATTTTCGCTATTCCCAATCCCAAACAGGGGTCACATATGCAAGTGTGTCTCTCCATCACACACACACAGAACTCAAAATAAGCACCAGCCACCAATCATTTTTTGGCAGAGTCATTTTTCCAACCATCTAGCAACAGGGTATCACAGGTAGGAAAATGCACAGTTTTCGACTCCCTTACTCATAGTTCATCTCTTGTTGCTCCAGTCACCTCAGCAATGTTATGTATGCCAACAGTCTAGAGCCCACATGCAACTTATTTATACAAACATGGGTTAATAAAAAAAGTAACCATAAGCCAGCCCACTGGTTCGCTATAAAAATTGGTACATTCATAAATTTTATCTGAAATTGTCAGAGCAGTTTCCGAACAGTAGCTCAGAAATCCACAGTTCCAGTGTCAGAGCAGCCAGAGCCTTATCTGGCATCTCAGTCTGAACCGATGGAGAGGTCCTGTCAGATGATCGTTGGCTAACATTACACACGAAGATCTCTAGCCTACAAGTGTATGAAGTAAACAAGTTATTTCATTTCCCAACCTACTGTGTTGCTTTTGGTCAGGGTCTTATCAGGAGACCATACTTACAGATTTGGGTCATTCATAAATTCTGTTACAATTCGATAATCTGCGATGCTCAGTCCAGAGTGACCTGAATTGAGATCAAATGGTCAGTTTGAATTCTTAAAATAAAAATAATGGTTTATTTGATTTATTTTACAACAATGCTGTGGCTACTCAAGATTTTTAATTTATGTACAGTACATATGAGGAAAATGAAACAATGTTAATTCTTTTCTTGATTTGTTTACTTTTACTTATAAAATACAAAA
Source organism: Pagrus pagrus (assembly GCF_965226575.1). Taxonomy (NCBI): domain Eukaryota; kingdom Metazoa; phylum Chordata; class Actinopteri; order Spariformes; family Sparidae; genus Pagrus; species Pagrus pagrus. The sequence continues at coordinate 25,069,860 of NC_140194.1, forward strand.
AGAAACAATACCGTCAAAGTACCGGATCAGTAAGCAGTATCATTAAGAGTTGTATTACTGTTGAAATTTTAATAATACTGATTTCCAGTCCTCACACATCCATAGTCCTCCAACGCAGGTGTTTTCACTTATGTTGCCTGATTAGACCTTCTCAGCACTATATTTTTGTATACAGACTGTCCATGATCGACAGCTCCTTCACTCGTTATCATTGTAGTGAGTTCATACAGTTGGTGACATCTTGGAATTTCCAACAAAACTACAGCCATCGTCATCCTGATTTACATATGTAATCAGGCAGTGTAATTAAAAACACCTGTTTGGGCATACAGCGCCTTGAAGATCTCAGTAAGCTTTTCTTCTTGTTTCTGCTCCTGTTGATGAATTGTTAAATACCTTTTTGCTCATCTGTACATGCCAAACTCCCCTCTCCAACCCCTCTCCAAGGAATTGTCTCTCTGTCTACCTCTCCCCATGCCCCATCCTCATTGCCATCTCTTGTCCTAGTACCCCATCCCCTTCTTGAGCCCCAGCAGTCTCCCTGTCGCTGAGCCCCAGCCCCTGGCATCACCATGACTAAACCCCAGATGGTGGTTCTTTCTTTCCCTTCCCCCTGGAGGGTGGAGGCTCTCCACTCTGACTGGGTGCTAGCTGCTGCTGCTGCTGCTGTCCTTCTGGGGAGGGGACTCCTATTTTTGTAAAGCCCCCAGTGTGATTGTAAAGAAGATTTAGTCCTATTAGATCTGGTAAATAAGCGAGAGCAGGCTGCCTGTGCGCACGCCCTTGTTTCTGTTGTCTAGAAAGCAAATGGATTAACAGGGGTAGAGGATCAAGGCTTAAGTATTGCTCCATCATGGCCCAACTTCAGACAGTCACACACCCTTGCTGATTCCCAGTTTTTGTGGATTACAACTGGAGATAGCAGTCGCTTAATATCTGTTTCCAGTCTGGCCTCAATTAGGGGGCTTTGATGTGAGGGCCAAAGATGGTTGTAGGGAAGAGGCCGGCTATCTATAGCAAAAGCAAGCAGAGGTTGGAATTTGATGATTTTTCCTGTTCTATAGCTTCACCACGCCCAAGATGGTGTTTGCTGTGATGTCTGCACCATCATCCTCAGGCATCAGGGGTTGGTGACTTAAATCACTGATAATGTTTACCTTCATGCTTGGGCTCCTTTACCTCCTTTGACAATTCCAGGGAGGAGATTGGAGCCCCGACACAACAACAATGATCCATTCTCATCTTGGATCTGCACTGTTCACTCATCCCTTGCATCCCTTTCCCTTTCTGTCCCTCTGTCCCACCCACTGACACATCCCCAGCTCAGCCCTTCCTAAAGCTCTACAGACACCAACCTCTGACACTCCTTTCTCCAGACCAGGCTACACATAAAGCCTTCAAAACTTTTTCACACTCTGCGAGTACCCCTCGAAGATCAAGAACCTTTCTGCATGTCTTTTTTAATACCCTCCCTTACATGCACTTTGAGGAGGGCTTTGTAAGAGGCTGCTGCCCCTCCCCCAGTTGTGATTGACAAGTCAGGCAGCAGTACATGCATCAGATGGTTTCACATGGGGAGTGTGTGCACAGAGGGGGAGGTAGAGGGGCACATACACCAGGGTTTGTTTCAGCCAGCTCCATTGTTGCAGCTCCCCATGGTTCCCTCTCTCTGTCTCCAGTCTGGGGCGGCGTCCCTCCAGTGTTGCTTTCTCACTCTGGGTCTTTGCGCCTGGTTGTGAGGCAGAGGTGAGAGAAACCAAGTGATGGGAACTTCACTAAACCAGGTCTCATCCAGTGGGAGCCCTGGAAAACGTTCTGGAGTCAATGGTTAATATATGTATTCAGCTTGCCAAGAAAAAGTGTTTTGTGTTGTGTTGGTGTATGTGATGCAACATCACAGCGAGAGGGGGTAACAAAGAGAGAGGTTTATTCTGGAATATGTTGCTGTTTGTTCCATATAGAGAACGGTGTAAGCAATGAAAGTACGATGTAAAGAGGGAGGGAGCATTGGGAATACAGACTTTTTTCGAGCAGTGTTGTCCGAGAGCTGGCCCAAGGTAAAGTGTAGGAGGGGTGTGGATGTGTGAGGCTTTAGTGGGGCACAGACTGGCACACACTTGGCTGACTACATGGATTGCATTAGGCCACAGGCTGAAATAAAGATTTCTGGCTGGCACACTGAGTGTTCTCAACCCCAATGTCTCCCTTTTACGCAGTTTGTTTTCAAAATATCACTGTGAAAAAAATGTGGGCTCCTCCTCACCTGTTGCTGTTACTGTCAGGCCTATGACACTGTAATTCGGAAATATTGCTCCTGTGTGGGCATGTTGTTTTAGTTGATGGTGGTGACACATTAGAGCACAATCCAGGAAAGCCGGTTTGAGCAATAGATGTGAGTCTGGAGGCTTATCCTCCATCAAAACACTAGGTATAAAGTTGAAAAACACCAACCCCCTTATCTGATGATTGCCAGGTAAGTAATCTACCAGGAAAGTGTGTGTAAATGTAGTTGATAAGCTAAGGCAGCACCTTATTGAATGATGTTGATTTGCATTTCAGCAAAAGCTGAGTCAGATTCAACTTTTTTGGAGATGATTTTTATTTGTTATTGATGTAATTATTTTCTGGGCTTGAGCCTTCTGCATTGGCTTTCACATTGTTTCATTGGAGGAGCCTAATTAAAAACAATTAGCTGAGATTTAGACCAAAAACAGCCCAGCCCAGAGTTAATACATTGCAAGTATCCATGTCGTTGGGGGCATGTTGGTGAGACAAAAGCCCTTATTAAACAAAGATCCCGGCATACTGCTGTAGAGAAGACTTGCCATCATGCCGGGTTATCTTTTAAACACTGAGTCAAACAGCTCTGCTATAATGCAGCACCAGCATGTGACTTGTAGATGTCATGTTGGCATCCAGGAAGCCCAGTTGGAGTAACAAATTAAAGCATTATCCTAATGTTGATATGAATGAAAACATTGTGTTTCATTGCACTCAGAGTTGAGTTTGGTTCAACTATTTTGGTGGATGACCCTGCTTTTGGCATAGCCGCTGTATTCAAATTAATAAAAGGGCTGTCACTAGTGCAGGTTTTCTATGTGCGAGCACAGCCAGTTGTGTTTGATGGATAACACTGTTACAGTAAGCCAAAGCTGTTGCACTTGCACCACCTGTTCACCCAGCATATCACAATATGGATTATTTGCCAATGGGCAGTGTCTCCAAAGTGTGACTTACGTTTTGACAGGTAATGCACTTCTGTTCTCAGTATGCCACTTAAGATATAAGCAATAAGTCAGAATTAATTCAACTTTTCTCTAAAAGCTCCTTTTTGTTTTCCTGTCAAGAAGCAGGTTGTACTCAGGTCCGTCTTTTTTAACTCTAAGGCTGCAAGACATCTGCTTCATGTTGTTTTCTCCACTCCTCCTTCGGTTGTCCACAACCACACTGGTCAGGGACTATTTTTTTCTCCTCGGAGGCCAACAGGCTGAATTTAACTGCTTGTGTGTGTATATACACATATATGCAGGTGCATGTTTATGTAGTCAGAAAATGAGACCATTGGGATGTCGGCTAAAGCAGGAAGCTCCACTTTATATTGGGATGTTGATGATGTGGTTTCCTCAGAGCTGGCAGTGAATGTATGGGAGAGGCGCTCGTCTGCAGTGGGTGGCCCTCCCATCTCCTGTGCTTAATGATCTCTTCTCCCACATAGCCCGCCAGCTAGGCCAAGGCAAAGGGTCTCAGTCTGTCTGCAGAGAACTCGTCACAGGAAGGCTCTGTCCACTGTCCATCTCTCAGCCCAGCCACCTGTCCCACCTGGCCTTGACATTAATGCTATAATAAAACTCAGTTGAAAGTTGAAACTGACCTTACAGTTCTGGAGGAGCCTTTATATCCCACTAGTATTTGAACTATATTTAGTGTTTGTCACTCTTCCTGCGTGGCGGAGCAGCTTGTTTAGACCAACGTAAAGTCGTTTTTCCTGCTCACATATTTGTACATGTGAGTAACGACTGACGACGCAAAGAAATCAGCAAGTTCTTGTATCGGTGTGTCAGTCAGATGTGTCTGGCAGCAACTCAAAGATGTTGATGCTTGCCTCTGATGATCAGATGAACGGTACATCCTGAGGATGCGAGGGCGTGTTCCTGTGGTGTTATGGCTGTGTGTGCATGTTTGTCATGTGGCAGGAGGTGGTTACGTGTGGGGGAGGAGGGTGTTGTCAGATGATGGCTCCTGGAGGAACCATGTGTGAGATGAAAGTGGGAGGGGAGTGGGGGAGGAAGAAATAAAGAAAGAGGCAAAGGAGAGGAAGAGAGGAGCCTTTACACAACAAACAGGCCTCCCTTCCCCCTCCAGCTAGCTGTGCATGCATCCTCCAACTGTTGGTGAAATAGACCCCGGAGGAGCTGTTAACGGCAGTGGCATGGAAAGTGTCTGCTGTGAGCGTAGCCAGAGAGGCCAACCCCCTGATACTACAGGCTCTGTGGATCTGCCACAACCTTGGAGCTGCTGATGCAAACGCTGCCGCTCTACTTATCACAAGCCTCTCTCTCTCTCTCTCTCTCTCTCTCTCACTTGCAGTGTGCATTGGCCAGACACACATTCACACACATATTTTATCTCCATTTGTCTTTCCCTACAGATATGAATTTGGACACATGATGGGGCCATTGGTGTCCACAGAGAAATGCGGTCACTTTTATCTACAAATGCAGATGGTCTGTTCTGCCTTGAAGTCAGTTTAGCCTTGATGTGTCCTTTCTTTTAAGAAGTCTGGTCCCCCCCTTAATTTGATTCATGTCTTCTCATGTCTCGTATTTTTTTACCATTCTGGATCTCATGTCAAACAGACCTAGAGTTTTGTCCTCCTAGGGTGGAACTTATCTTTCGCGTGCCATCATTAAGTCTCTTTCACAGAGCAGATGTGTGCATGATGTGTGTTTACTGCATGCACATTGGACCCATTCTTATGAGACAGCTGTCACGGTTCAATTTCTCACCTTTAACAGAGACTCTGTTCTGCTGTGCAGTGCCATACATTTCACTGGTTAACCATACAATCACACAGAATTCACAACTAATTAAAAGTTGTTGCAGTTTCATGTCTCTTTTTTAGTCAATACACGCCCTCCTTTTCTTGCTTTTTTGTTATTTAGTTTACTGTTTTTTTGACTCTCATTCACCCTCTTTTATTTTTGGGGAGTCTGTTAAACGACATTTAGCAGTTAATATCAATAACTTATTAGACATGCATTGTCACCAAAGCCAGGCATCCAAACAAACGTCCGACCCATGTTTAACCAAGGTTGGGAGGGTGTATGCAATTGAAGCTTGAGTGACAAGCGTTGACCCATTCAGATAGGATGCATGTCACAGTGTTGCCTGAATGAGTAGCCACCAACAAGGAGACCAAAGTCTGTATGTGCAAGAGCAAGCCATGCAATTGTATCCTTTCACCCTCAACCTCTGCACTGTTTGTGACTCTGTTTTTATTAAGTTCATATTTGGGCATGGTACAATAAAGTGAATCCTTAAGCTTCATCTCTGAGTTTGAGGAAGTTGAAGGACAACTAGCACTTATATTATCAACTTGTTTTGACAGACTCAAGCCTATCTGGCTGACAAAGTGCCTCTGTGTATTTTGAGGACTACATTGTCGGGGACTCTGCACAACTCCACCTTTTCATTGTCTCCATGGGCTGTAGGCCAGGGTGTATTCAGCACAAGAGACATTAGCAGTGTCATGCACACACATTATACAAACAGTTTTCTTCAATGAAAGCATTCTTTGTATTATCAAAATCTCACATTTCAAAATTACAACTTTTTTACTGATGAAACGATTTTCCACCTAGAGGTTACTAATGGTGAGTAAGTTAAAGTTAGTTGAAACTTTAATGAGAGCTTGCTCTTGTGAGCATAATGTGAGAGGGACCAGATTAGAAAATCGTTTAATTTTGCAACTTAAGTAGCTTTTGAATTCTAGCATTTGTTTTTGTGATGTTCACCACGGGTTCAGCATATGCCTAGTGAGATAATGGCGGTTGATTTGTCTTCAGTGGAGATAATTTGCTAGTCACTTGACCTTAAGGAAGTCATACACACGTCACATGTCAGCTGTCACACTTTTTCAGAAAGCTCTGTGTTTACCATTCTCACTACAGTGGTAGTCTGCCATTTGAAGGCCTGTTTTGAGGTGGTCAACAATACCAGCTCAATGTAGCTAGAGTGCCAAAAGGGATACAAAAGATGCTTTTTTCAATTTTATCTGCATGAGCTTGGCCTCAGACTTTTTTACACCTGTCATAAAAACTTCTCTTGGCATACCACACGATAAGGGGTCTGGTAAGAGTAAACGGGTGTGTTTTATACCTGAAGGCTTTGCTGGGATTTTCATTCATTTATCAGGTTGTATAAGTCATTAGTTTATCAAATGACTCTGCATTAGTAGCGGGTGTGTATCTGCTGCATCTCTGATCGACTGTGATGGAAACATGACGCCTGGGTGGACATGCAATCTTTTTCCCCTTTATTGTGCAATGCTGTGAGGCATGTTGGAGTTCGGGATGTTGGCATGTAAATACTTTTACATCTGTCTCTGTTCAGGCAGCATTTTAACATCTTTCAGTCGGCACTGATTTGAAAAAGAGACTGAAGTAAAACATAAAAAGTTACCATAGCTGTCACTGGCATCTGTGTCAGAATCCAATTAGAACTGCACACCTCTCAACAGAGATGAGAAAGAAGCAAGATGACTCACGCCTTGGCTACTTCCATTGTTTGATTCAGAAACCGGCATATAAATGCTAATTGTGGTGTAAAGATTGTTTAAGTGGAGATACATCAGGTGTGACTGTCTGTGAGAAAGGATAAATTGGCATGCTATATTGACACTACAGGTGTTACTTCTTGCATCCTATTGTATAGATGGTTAGGTGAGACAATGCATCAAACACTTGTTTTGAGTTGAGATTTTTAGTCTAGATGGTGCTTTGTTTTCCCACCATGCTTTTGAATAATTTTAGGGGATTCACTACCAAACACAATCTCCATTACTAGCTAGAGTCTGTATTGTCCTTAGCTAAAGTGGAGCCAGCAACTGGCTGGAGTGGGGACAATGTGTGGAGGAAGGGGAGAGATAAGGAAGACGGAGAGAGGAAAAGAGTGGGGTGGAGAGTGGAGCGAGGGTGTTGTCAGGGGAATAATAGAATGCCTCAGAGGTCCTCATAGACACTGGGCAGCAGGACAGGGGGAGGAAAATGGTGTGGAAGAAGGGAAGAAGAGGTTAAGCCAGTGAGAGAAGCAGAGAGAGAAACAGCAGGGGAGTCAAGTGAGAGAAGTGGCAAATATCTTCAGGGTGAATTGCAAATTGCAAGCCAAGCCCACAAAGGGGCTGTGGTGATGACACACCTTTTGACTAAGCCTTGACTCACCCTCCAATCTTTGTCCCGGTGTATGTGTGTGTGTGTGTGTGTGTGAGTACGAATAGTCTGTTTTGTTCACTGCAGTAGCTCAGTGATACATTTGACAGCTAAGCTCTATGATTTATACTCAGCCTATCAGTTTTCCAGCTCTCTTATCTTTGTTACCCATTGATCATTAATGTGAGGCAGCCAAAGTACTCCACTGTGTTTCTGTTGACACATGCGCCTAAACGAATGTCAGTAAAAGTGTGTGTTTTTTTCGTTGACTATGTCTGCCAAACATTATGGGTTGTGTCCTCGTGGAGTATTAGTTGGGTTACTACTTTTTGTGTATGTGCTTACAGAGGGCAAAGGTTCCCACAGGACATGTCCCTTGCAGCCCTTCATCAAGCTGAGTGTTTGTTAGCACCAGGCCACAGAGGGATTGGGTGGCTGGATGGATGGCTGAAGAAAGGGCATGCACACCACATTAATTCCCCTTCCCTCTGCCATCTGAGATGCCGTGTGGCACTTCAAAGGTGGAGCAGGGTGGTGTTAATCCATGGGCTGGAGCAAGCCCTCCACTCTGCCGTGCTGTACTCAGCTCTCCACTCTTCCCCTGGCCCTGGCCCCCAAGCTTTTTCAAAGTGTGATCAAAGTGCATTCTGTCTCTGATGGATGGGCTCACTCTGGCCATGGGACCAGGAAGTGGAAGAGAGCGTGACCCAGGATCTCTGGGCATCCTATGCACACGCGTTGTCCACACACGGATACACACACTGTGTTTCTATCTTTAAATGATCAGAGCTCATGGCTGTGACAGAGGACTACAGCTGGAGAGCATAGATACATGTGAAGAAGCCATGACAACATGTGCTTGCTTCAGAAACCTTCTCTTTGTTGTCAAAGCTCTATCTGCCTTCTTCTTGGCTAGGTGCATAATACCAATATCAAGATTTGGAAAATCTGTTTGTTGAGAAAACTGTACAATACAAGTCCTTAAAGGATAACTACCGTTTTTTACAACCTGGAGCTTATTTCTAGCAAAAAATATTATCATTTACTCACCCAGATAACTTTGGTGTCATTTGAAGTCGTTCAGATGAAATTAGATCCAGTGTAGCGCCGGTATATCCATATAATGCGAGTGACGGGGCACCGAAACACAGCCTCTATATAACACATTATCTGTCACGAAACTAGTTCATTTCACCAATATTTTGTTACGATACGCTAGTGCTATTCCCCTCTGAGTCCGGGGTTGGCTGTTATCAACACCCGGGGTCAAACTAGTAGTAGCAGCTACAGGTAAACAAGCCGGCTGTCGCCGGTGCACGCGCAGCTCAGAGATGACATCTTCCAGGTCAAAGGTAGTAGGTCAACCCACAGACCCCGGATGTTGACAACAGACAAGCCCGGACTCAGAGGGGAATAGCACTAGCGTATCATAACAAAATATTGGTGAAATGAACTAGTTTCTTGGCAGATAATGCTCATAGAGGCTGCGCTTCGGTGCCCGGATCACTCGCATTATATGGATATACGCGGCGCTCCACTGGATCTAATTTCGTCCGAACGACGCCAAATGACACCAAAGTTATCTGGGTGAGTAAAGCATCGTATGTTATGCTAGACATAAGGTCCAGGTTGTAAAAAACGGTAGTTATCCTTTAAGAAACAAGGCTGAATGATGGGCAAAAAATTATCACATAGTGATTGTTTTGACAGATATAGACAGTAACAACAGTCACTAGAGAACTGGCAGTTGGTTTGTATTGCAGAGATATGTGAAATCAGCAAACGTAGCCATTTCTTTTGTCACTTTTAGCTCTAACCGTAACATTTAAAGATGCATAGTTAAATACAGAGGTCTAAGCAATCTGATGTTTCTGCTCTGCTTATTTAATGTATGGTTTTGCTTTGTAGACGCTGACATCTCACAAGATGAGTAAATCTGCATTATCATTTTCTTTAGTCTGTGGCCCAACAGGTAAACTATGTCTGCAACCTAACATTAGTGAAAGAGTTCTTATTAATAAGATATGAAGGCATCTAACATGCAGAGATTGAGATGTATACATTGTGAAATAACGTGCTGGACAAAAGACAATTAAATTGTATGTAAGCTAGTTATCGTAAACAAAGGATATTACACCTGGCCATTTTACACATTTTAGGATGTGTCGATCAAAAATGTATTTATTATCTAAATAATGGCTAATTAATTGATATATTAGTGCAATTGCTTTTGACCTGTTGGGAGATCTCCTTAAACTTCTCCTTTTGGTATTTCTGAAGAGCTTTGTAGTCCTCCACAGAGGTCACATCCAAGTTATGCTTGGTCTTGGGCATAGGGGGCTCAAACGGGCAGGTAAGGATGGCAATTTTGGCATTTTTCAGAACCTTGGACATCTGAGGGTGGCTGAACTCCTTGTCAACGATGACTCCCTTGATGAGCTGTGTGTCCTCCAGCTTGCCTCCCATTTTGCCCTCCATCTTGATGAGCTCAAAGTCTACATGCTTCCTCTCCATGTGAGTGAGATAGTGAGGATGGCATTCACTGCATTCTCTGCCATCTGTCTGTGGCACCGATTGATAGTTTTGGACCCCAGTGTTGTCATGACGGTATCAATGAGTGGTTCTGTGTTAGGATTGCAGAATGGTTTCTGCAATTTTGTCCAGCTGCTTGATGACAGTGTAAATGTGCACAAGCAATGTGCAGCAATAATTAGTCTGAATCTGTGGTATATCAAACCGTTTGTATTGACCAACTTACCATCAGCATGCCTAGTTTCTTTAAGATTTTTGTCTCATCTGAATGTATGAAGGCACAATCCTTTCAGCCATTGTTTGAGAGGATGTGACCGTTAACAAAGCATTGTTTGGTAAATATGAGATGTCCTGCAATCTTAAGACTTTAATTAAATATCATCTGGTGTGCCCCTGGCCTCTCGTGAACGCACCAATTCTGTAACTTCAGCTCTTCCTGTTTAAGTCAAATTATTCTCAACATCCATTAGAATCTGTCTCATCCATCATTGTGAGCGCTATGATCTTTTGGCTTTTTAATTGTTCATTAGAAAATGCTCATCAAACTTAATGAACTGCTCCTCCGGTGTGACATGAGACATGGATGATTTTTTATCTCCTGTCATCAAACATGCTCTCCTGGTATGTTTCTATAGTAGCTTGAGTCACAAGCAGGAGCTGGCTGTCTTAAGTTTTAATTCATACTGTTCTCTTTTCTAACCTCAAACAGAAACATTAATCTCATCCTGTTTTCAACTTCTTTCTCAACCTCCTGTCTGTCTCTTCCCTCCTCCCTCCTCCTCCTCTGTTTTTCATCGCGTTGACTTGTTGGCTCCCAGCTTCCGTCGCTCTCCATTGCCGGGAGGTGTGTATGCTGACCTTTGGTGACCCCTGAGCTCAACCGGGTTCCTCTAGAGAGAGGCAGACTGAGAGGAGACGAGTGAGCGCGCAGTAATTAAACTTGCCTCCTCGTCCTTGAGATAATTTTGAACAATTTTCTCCCTTGAACCTGCAGTAGTACTTTGTCGATGTTTATGAGAGGGAGGAAGAGTTTGGCTCTGTTGTTGATGTGAAAGCAAGGACCAGGAGGGGTAAGAAATGGTCAGCTGCAGTCTGTCATGTTCTGTTTCTGAAGAGCGACTGGTGGGGCTTCAGCCTGAAGGGGCTGCTTTGCATCCTGCAAAAGGGTGCTTTAAGTGAAATGGACACTTGGCTGACGGAGCACTTTGCATTTGCATTTCTGCCCTCTCAGCCTCCTGTTCCCTCTTTCTCCCCTCCTGTTCTACTATAGAGCCTTTGGGGTATCATTGGGGAGAGCAGTGCATGCTGGGAAGCCGTGTGGGGTCCTGTGTCTTGGTTGGTCAGCAGAGGAGAAGAGGGGGCACTGCTGTGCTACGGCTCTAGGCCCCTGCTGCCTGCCATATCTCCTTGGTGCTTTCAGGTCTTTTAGAGTTTGCTCTGCCGGTTACTGCCGCTTCATAAAGCCTCAATGGCTGGAACACAATGCCAGGCAGGAGAGGGGTCATGGCTGAACTTGAACCTCGGCTCCAGCCAAAGAACCTGTGGCAAACCAAGGAGTCCCAACCAGACAACTTATACATTCCAACCATCCCTCCTGCCGTCTACCTCTGCCAGCTTACCTTATACTGATACCAACGTGTATTCTGAGACCTTACGAAACGTAATGTCTCGTCTTTTGATGCATCATCTCACAGCTGAGATGTTGCCTTTTCTTTTCTTATATAATGACTCAACTGTTTGATGCATCAAAAATTACCTGCTCATTATGCTTTTTGCCCTTAAAGTTTTCCTTTTGAAAGTCTTTGGTTCCATTTTCAAGCAGCTGAGCAGTGGCAACAATTAAGATCATGTCGTGTCTGTAAATTGTGTAACCAGAGTATTTCATGTTTGATTTGACTCTACTGTCTCCTTTATTATGTGTTTCCAGGAGCTGGAGAAAGCCCTGTCATTGCAGGACTTGGACTTCCTCGGGGACCTCATTGCTTGTCTGTTGCAGGGATGCTACCAGCGCAATGACATCACGTAAGTGTAGAACAAAAAATCTGTCTGTGTGCTGCTGAAATTAATGTAATTTCAACTCAAGGACTTTGTGTTTCATGGCATCCACAACAAATTAATGAGATTTTGAGTCATGGCCAAGGAAGTGATATTAAAGTTGTTTTTTTAAGCAATTTTAAAAATGCAACCTTGACAACTGACCAGTTGCAAATGAAACTGAAGTCTCCTAGTATAAAAACATGTTTTTAAAGTTATGCATACCTGAGTTTAGGGGTCACCGTGTTTTGTCCTGTCATTATCAATGATAAATGTTTTCAAAAGTAAGCTAAAATCTTTAAGTTACAGGTACTAATGTTTCGTACTGGTTGCAATGAATCCTGATGACTTAATCACAACTTGTGTGCGATGATACAAGTTATCATGTATTTGTAGGAAACGGGAACTCTTAGTGGGAAGATACAGGAAGTGATACTTGTTGTGCATCATGTTTGTGGCGAACATGGTGGTTGCCAAAAAAGCAGTTCTCAGACAACTTAAAATGATTGTTGTCTTGTTGAAAAATTAGTAGGAATCAAGCATTTTGTTTTCTCTCCAGTAAGGCTGGGAATTAAGTTCAAGATCTTGTCTAAATACAGGCAGCCATATAAGAACTTTGCTTAAGTGGAGGTGTAAAGTGTTTTTACAATATTTGATGCAGTAATAAGCAAGCAATGTTATGAAGCTGACCAGGAATTCAGTGCTAGCTGAACTACTGAATAATGTGCTTAAATCAGTGCAAACCTGCTCTGAGGTCTATTGTTGAAATGGGTTTTACAGACTTAGGTCTAGGTCTTTACTTTGTCAGAACCAGAACAGTGGAAACATTTCCTGCAATTTCAAATTAAGCATCACAGGCACAGTGGAAAACTATCAATTAATATTGTTTGATTTGTAGCTGGCAGGAAAAATATTATTTCCATATCCTTCACATTAGTCATAGCACCCAGGAGCCTTCATAGGAAGTCTGAGTCACCGGCACAATGACTCGCTGAGAAGTCAGAGTTTACTCACCATATGGTGACTGGGTCTGTGGTGAAATCATGCTCTACCACTAACACTATACTAGAACAGCATAACCACTGAAACTTTGATCAAATAATGGGAGAAAGTGAGGGTGTAGCAGAGGCTGTTATTCAAATCCACACATATAATCCACATGTCTAATATCTCATGGGGCTCCCCCCTTCATACACACCCTACTCTAGCCCTTTATTAGAAGTAGCATAGTGGTACCAGTGAAGCGATAAGATGAGAGGCAGGAATGATCCAGTTTTTCCACCCAGGCAGCCGGTAAGAGGAGGACAACCTGCTTTATTGGACTGGACAGGCGCTGGCATCCTGGGGGTGGCTGCTCAGCACTGGCCTTTCACAGGGCTGCCCTTTTCATCCGCACGTGTTAAACGCTCTGCCGGAGCGGGGACAGGAGGGAGGGAGGATGTCGGAGAGAACGAGGGGCAGAAAGTAGGAGAGAGATGGGGTAGCAAGGAGGGGGTAGCCTGCAGCTGTGTGAAAAGTGCACACTGCTCTTTCAAGATAAGCCATTTTTTCTGTCCCTCTTTCTCTGTGCCGTTGCATAGATGCTCACCCCTGCCCCAAGCCCTTGTTCTGTTCATGTGAGTTGGAACTGAAAGGTACAGATTAATCGGCTAGACCTGAACCGGAACCAACGTTTATTTATCAGCTCCCACTCATAGCAGAGATACAACCCCACTCCATTCAAAGGAACAAATCTTTTTTTTTTTTTGTCTCTACCTCCTCTGTCTCACCAGCCACTATGGTAGTTTGAACTTTGTTTGTTTCCTAAGCTTTGCTTTAAAAAAGGACGGTAGCAGATATTGACACATTGTGTGTTGGCTTTACAATGTGCTCAAATTTGCAATTGAATTGGTTGCATTTATCCATACAGACAGATCTCAGTGGACAAAACAATCTGGTTTGTTTTTTGTAATTTAAAATAATAAGCATTATGTGACCATTTGTAAACATCTTAATTATAGTAAACATACAATTTTACTACTTACAGCTTCAGATAGTAAAACATGTACAAAGTCACAACAGTCAATTAAATTAATCTAACAAATGAATCCAAAATTTAAAGGGCTTAAACTCATCGCTAACCTTACCTGGGAAATTAAGTACTATTGTAATAAAATTTTTACCCTGGTTTTCAAATACCAGCAAAAACTAAAGGTAATTGTAATGTTTGCTCTTATCTGCCTGCTGTCTAACTTGCGGCAACTGTGCATACATTGTTAGCATTTCGCCCACATCCTCCATCGACAACCAATGAATATGAACTTCAGCACATAAACATCTTTACCCACCGCCATTTTCTTGTGAGTCCTTGGTTGATACTGCACATGTACTCTCAACAAAGAAGAGAAGAAAGCAAGATGATTTACTCCTTAGCTACTGTGTGTCTGATTCTTTTTATTTTTATTCCCCCCCACGATTTAACCCACTTGTGTTAGTTGCTAAATGACTTTAACATGCCCTGGGCAATTGGGCAATCCTTAATGCTGAGCCCTCCTAAATCTAATAATCACTTGCAAAACAAAATTTAAGAAAAAACAATCGCCTCAAAACAAAGCATACAAAAGACCACAAGACACAAGTCACACTTAGGAAGACCTGACAGATGTACCAAACCCAAATAACCTGGCATTACACACAACAACTGCTTAAGATCATGTAATGGTACTTCTGCCACTAGAATGTCAGCTGCTGCTTCCTATATTACTGAATAGGGGACTAAGAGAGAGGTTTGCTTTGCTGCCACATATGCCTAATTTGTCTATATTTATATTTAAAGAGATTTCAATGTTGAAAATGTCTTCATACATCAGGAAGCTATGCATTTATGTGGTCATGAGAAACATATATGACCTGCTGCCTCCCTTCTGCCCTTTAGCCCCGAGGCATTCAGCAGTTACCTGGATGACATCATCAGCTACAGGTGGGAACTGGAAGAAGGGAAGCCCAACCCACTTCGAGAGGGCCCCTTTGAGAATCTCCCTCTTCGCACTCAGGTGGAACTGCTGCACCGGCTGTGTGACTACCGTCTGGATGCTGCTGATGTCTTTGACCTACTGAAGGTACACATCGACAATAAAACAGTTTTATGCATTGCACTCAGTTCTGAGGTATTATATTTCTTTGTATTATGTATTTCTGTCATAACTGAACTTAAATCAAAACCATGCAAAAATACCAATGAATCAGTTAATGCAAAACCACGGAAATATGATGGTACCTTGCCTATAAGCATTTTTATCCCATTACTTTATGATTAGTGCATGAAAAAATCTGCTACTTCTTTAGTTTTTGCTTTTTACAGTAGAAGTAGTTTTAATTAGTATCAGGAGGTTTCTGATTTCAAAACATGATGTGAAAGCACACTGACGGCACTTGATCCCAGAACTGGTTAGTGAATTTTAAAGCACCACAAGAGTTTTCATTCTTCTTAATCATTTAATAGCATTACTGGGTTGTTTTAATTTTGTCCAGAAGAGGAGCTGAAAGATTTTCAAATACATTTACATTTGTAACTGAATTTGAAGAACTGTAGCTTTTATTACACCTGATAAAGATCTGCCTCTTGGACAGTAGCTCAACGTATATCTAAGGTGCAGCTATTAAAAACTGACGGTTTATAATAGTTCTGTAATATATTTTCACTGAAGATAACATTTTTAGAAATAATTTATCTGAAAATATGTATGAATGCATTGAGTAAGATACTGAAAGTGCTTAATTTCAGTATATGATTAACAGCTGTGTAGGCTCAAAGGTTCGAATGACGTCACCCAAGAGTGATGATTTAAAAACAGAATCCTACACATGATTTGATGTAAATGTAATGTCTCAAACCCCACCCCCCCATCAGGGACTAGATGCAGATAGCTTGAGGGTGGAACCGCTGGGGCAGGATGGAAATGGAGCCCTCTACTGGTACTTTTATGGCACTCGTATGTACAAAGAAGAGCCAGTCAAGAGAAAAGCAGAGAAGATCAGGTAAATACCCTCTGTCTCAATCCAGTACACCAAGAATGAATGTTATGTCACTGGTCATGTTTTCTGTGGTTGCCTAGAGCATGTGGTAAATGTGTAATTTCAATAGCAGTTTGACGCTTGTTTACAGGTCTGTTGAGGGTTAATTATAGAGGTCTCCCACTGCTAATTACCCTTGCTAAAACGCTGTCATTTAAAAAGTTATCTTCTGCTTGTTGTTTGTCTAACAGTGAACCCACTGAACTAACATTACCGGAGAAAAAGAAAAGGGGAAGACCACCAAAGAAGAAAAGACTTGAAGACCCTCAGCTAAGGTGAGAAAAACATTTCTGTTTGTTGTCAGTGCCAGTAGCCCATTGCAGACTTTGCTTACACGTGAAATTGTGCATGTGTTGCACAGATGTAATGTTTATGTCAAAAGAAAACGGCAGATGCCATGGCTATTTGCAATGTGTTTTTTGAGTGTGTACATATTAGTGAAGGTTTGTACAATTGTGTATTAAAACAATAAACAAAAAGTTGTAAAAGCTGTTAAAGACAATGATCACATGATGGGGTATTTGTAGGCCTGCGTTATCATTTCATTTGCTCTCTTGTCAGTCATCATCTGCTAGATCTAAAATGTAATAAATAGTTAATTAAGTATTTCTTGGCCACTTACTCTCCAACCATATTCTAACCATGAGTGTAGTCCCATTGGATTCAAATTTGTGCTGTGGGAAAAAACATGGATAACAGGGAAAATATGTATTATAATATACATATATTATATTATAAAATAGTCTCAGTTTAGATTTAACTTCAGGTGAAAGTGAAGCTGAAATATTAGCTAAGGAAGGTCTTGCAGAAAACAACTCTGGTGTCACTAAGATATACAGTCTCAAATTTTATATACATAAAACTCTAATGTCCCTAAAGCTCAATAGTCATGAAAACATAAAATCATTATGAATGACAGTTGCTCTTAAATTTTAACTATTGCATGTTCTGCTAGTTTCAATCCCTCTATTCTTTGAGGGATTGTTTTGGATTTAATATTCTCAAATGTTTTTTTGTTTGTTTGTTTTTTTTACATTTCAGTGAGGTGGAGAGTGAAGTAACAGAAGTGAAGACAGAAAATGGGCTGGAAGATCTCCCCCCAAGGCCAGGTGAAGTGATCTCATGAATTTGAGCAATTCCATGTTCATGTTGGCTTCATGGAGGAATATGTGTATTTGTGCTTTACTAAAGTTTTGACTACAGCTTCCATTGAATTTTATCATCTCCACACATTTTCACTTGAATCAAGATGCCAATGTCTCTCCTCTTTGCTTCCACCAGGCCATAAGCGAGGCGCTTGGTCCCTTGTGTGTGATACAGAGGAACAATGGGTCAGTCTGGCGGAGAGCATCAAGGACAAAACCTCCCCACAGGACCGCCATCTCTACCGTGTCATCAGCCAGAACTTCCTGCCTGAGATTAACAGCATGATTGAGCACAAGGTCAGACACCAGAGACAAGACTGCTATTAGTCCCCATTACAGCACTTCATAATATCATCTCTTGGATAGAGTCTGGATAGACATTGTCAGCTGCTACCCAGAGCAATATGACCGAGCACCAGCTCATGAGCAGCAGGTCCAACCATAGTTGATGTGCCAGTGTTAACATCTAAATATGCAAATTTAATTTTTGCTTTAGAGAGTTTTGTTCTTTCTTTTTTCAGTCTGCTTTATTTGTCACGAACGGCTTATACACACACTGTAGTGATGGTGACATTATCAATTATCTGTGCTTGTCTTTAATTTTGCTCATCAGGGTAATGAAGTTTGCCTCGGGCCTTTTACTTGAGCCTGACTGTGGAGAACTCTGTTGCTACCCGGGTGGAAGAGGGCATAAGTTCTGTAGTCACCTTCATTGGGATTGGCGAGTCATTGGGTCCTGCTCATCTGTTTATCATATCTTCTTTGGAATGTATGTAAAGTACCTGAGGGGGAGACTATAGATATACATTTTGCCCTGATCGTAGCAAAAACATGAGTCAGAGCCACCACTACCCACTCAGTTTTCCTTCCAGTGAAGGATTTCAGTCACAGACTGCTACAGCTAGTCAAGACTAAAAGGAGGCCCCTGTTTTTATCTTACCGATTTGTATAAAAATGGTTGGGCTCTTTCCACTCCTGTGATATATAACCAACACTGACTGTTGCTATAGAAACTATTTCAGAAACCCTCTCCATCATCATCATCATTATGAGCTGTTAAGTAAACAATGATGTTTGCAGTTTATTGGCAGAACAGTCTGTCACTTATCTTGTCCTTCATCATCTGTACACTCAGCTGTACTACTAATACTGACATGATTTATTGTATGCAAAAGGTATCTATAGCCTTTGTCTATGCAGAATATTAGTGAAGCGTTCTAGTGGAGTTGTAATGTTGCTGCTTTCTGCTCTTGTTTTGAAATTCCACCACAGCAGGTTTAACAGCACATACAGACTTTATGAGAAAACAGAACTAAACAACTCTTTCCACTACTTGGTCTCTGTCAAACATGATCAGTGTGGTTACAACTTTGCTCAAAGTTCATGCCCTAATGTTCCTCTAATATGCACTTAAATTCCACTGATGTTACACAGCAGGAGATCAAAATACTCTGCTTATTAATTATATGTACATTTCATCACCCCATTTCACCATGGTACTGTGTGGAATTTGTGCTTGACTTTCTATTTAAGACTAAATTTATATGAGGCAGCTGGAGGGGAAACACTGACGTCTTTTACACATGATGCCTACAAAAGATGTTTATCATTTTTTTTAAGTTCATTATTGAGTGGCGTCTAATTAATACATACACATGATAATATTCAAACCTGTAATGGGGGGCAAATTTCCCAGAGCCAGAAGTATCATCTTCAAATTGTCAATTTTGTTTCACCAATAGCCCAAACACCTCCAAAACCAACCACTCCCCATATCAAAGAAGCCAGAACCATTTACATTTAGCCTAATGAATGATTTCAACTTTGTAACATGAACAAAACTGTGGTCCTAGCATAGTGTGTGCATATACTTCACATAAATATATCCTTCTGTATGTGGGTGTGTTCATACAAGCGTGTCAAACACACACTGCATGTAGCCTCTTGAATCGTTCCCTCAATGTGTCTCGGGCTGCTGTCACCAGCCATTTCATGGGGCACTGACAGCAGGCGGGAGCTCACCTTGAGGCAGAATGGAGCCTCTTGAATGACAGCTCTGCTGTGCTGCAGGATTCTCTCGACCTCTCTAAGTGGTGACACCAGAGGCACTCTATCTTGTGTGTGCTCGGTGGGGGGGGGGGATTTAGTGCTGGTGGTAATGTAGGGAGGAACTGTGGAGCCCGGGGATATGCCAGTGCTCCACACTAGGACACAGATCATGAACATCGGTCTTTTTTCATCTCTCTCTCTCTTCTCTTTTCTCTACCTCTTTCTCCCCACCCACATCTTCCTTCCTCTTTCACTTCCTCACCTGCTCACATGCACAGGCTCCATACAGCTGCTAATGCAGTTTAGGCCTCCCATGGTTTTATGGATGGCCTGAAGCCTGACTATGACACCTCTGTGTTGTTGGCTGTGCAGGGCTGACAGCTATTCACAGCCAGGGTTCCCTGATGAACTCTGACATGAGCTGCACAGACTGGTCCCTGATATAGACAGGCTTTCAAGGGATCTGCTTAGAGCACTCAGTTTCCCTCCTTTACTGTGTGCTAAATCTGGATCACCAATAGGTCACTGATGTGGATCCAAAGGTGGATCTTAGACAGTACTGTAATGTCAAAATGCATGCTGGAGGATTTAAAATATCGTTCATGATTGGTTAACTGGTGTCATATCACTGCATAGTGTATTCTTTAAACTAGACAGCATTCCTTTACGCTACCTGTTGTAGTTATTTCCTGGAGCTTATCATTACATTAGTAGACTCATGGGACACGCACAGGGTTCGATTTTTTACTAAGCAAGGCTGTCACCCTCAGGGAAAGGTGTGGGAATGCAGGCAGCAGAAGAGTTGGGGGGAGGGGAAAGCAGAGCCAGTGACCTCCCATACTCATTGCTCCTCCTCGATTCCCCAGGGCCTGTCAGCGTGTTGGCTTGTGTGTGGCTGTCTGTCTTGAAGACTCAATCAGTAATTTGTTGGCAACAGAAATGACCGGCAGGCACACATATGTAATTCAGAAATAAAACAAAATGTAATGATAGATGAAAAATTAGAGTAAGAGAATTAGATAAGTAAAGAACTTTAGTTGTCATCTGCTGCTGCTTGGAGTATTGTAAAACAATTAATCATTTTGGGAGCGATATGAGGTTCCAATCTAGGTTTTCGTTCACATGTTTGTTTGTTTATAACTGGATCACAGAGCTGAACTACTTCTATTCAAATGTTTTCTTCAGGAGCGGGAGCAGAAACAGAAGCTACTGGACCCAACCCCAGTTCGCATATCACAACGGTTCTCTGAAAAACACATCAACCAAGAGGAGGAGGTTTGTCTGTGTGAATGTTTTTTAATAGAATTGCAGACTGCAGGTGTAGTTCTGCTGTAGCTTCGTTTCTGAAAAGACAGACGTCATAACATGTCGTCCTGTTTGCTTATTCAACAGTCCTTTTTCACAAAATGTTATGAATTACTGCAGTACATTCTGGCTCAGTGAGATGTTTGTTTATCCCTTGTAGCCTACCAGCTTCTGTACATTATTTCTGCTTTTGCACAAAGATGATATAGTTAAAGATATGTAACTTTCTGCCTCTACATATTCATGCTGTCTAAAGAATACTAATGTGCTTGTGTGTATGTATTCAGGACAATCTGAAGGCCGTTTTAGAGGAGGATAAGAAGAAAGATGAAGAGCTGGACCGACAGGTCCTGCTGGCCGAGCAGCGACGAGAAGAGGAAAGGCTTTTGCAGGAAGAACAACAGAGAGAAAAAATGGAGAAGATCAAAGCTGTTGAGGGTAAGATGGATTGCTGCGTAAAAGGATGGTGCACAGATAAAAAGTCCCATTTGTGATAATAATACCTTTAGTTCCAGAATTAGATAATATTCCTGTGTAGCAAGCTCACATATTTATAAATCTGCTAGGATATGACCGATGGTTGAAAAATAAATATGAAGCTAAGTGCCAAAAGTCATAATTTCACATTCTTTCATCAGCGACATGTCAGCAGCAGGTAGGGGGCTTTTGTACTCTTTCTCTAACTCAGGGAGTGGGGGCAGAATGGATCATGGACAGCTCAAAAATCTGCAGTAGCATAGCAGCACTTGAAGCCTTGTGATTTATGTATAGTATACAGAGACTAGAGAGGGAATGTTCAGGGCCTTTAATCACAGGATCACTCCTCTTTTTCTCCCACCCTCTGATGTCATCTGTCAAGGGTTAATGAACTGCTGATTGTGCTTCAGTGGAGGAGCCTCATTAATGTATTATAGATGAACAGCAGGACCTGGCCTGCTCTCTGTGTGGATTGCATATGTGGAATCCTCCCTCAAACCTCTTTAATCCACACGGCAGGGGGGCTGGCAGGCCTCTCATGTTAAAAGATAAAGCAGCGATACATACGCACGCTCTCTGATCTGCTCTGCTCTTTTGATCAACTGGGCCTAAGAAAAGATGGCTGATGAATCGCTCTTTTTCTACTTATGTGAGCCACAGCTGTCTCTGATGGTTGAGGCCTGGTTTTCATTGACCTTCCCAACAGCCTCAACAGGAGCAAATATAATTTAAACTTAACTCATGAGCCAGAAAAAGCAATTAAAATATTGTTTGCCTCCAGCCCGTGAGATTGTTTTTTTTTTAATTGTTTGTGCCTCTAATTGCCACTGTGTTCATCCTTCTTCTCTCAGAGCGGGCCAAGAGGCGAAAGATGCGAGAGGAAAAGGCCTGGTTGCTGTCTCAAGGGAAAGACCTGCCACCCGAACTCCTGAATCTGGAGCCTACCTCTCCTGTCCACAGAACACGCAGGAATAAAGAATTGTAAGAGGCTTTTTACATTTCAGATTTTCATTTCTCATTGAATGATTCTCAAGGATGATTATTGTAACCTACTGTCTGTTTGACATTTCAGCTATGAAATTGATGATGACTACACTGCTCTGTACAAAGGTATGCTTGCTAAGTAGTTTCTCAAGGCTGTTGCTTTGTTTCAATCTGCATTAATGTTTTTCTAATGTCAGGTCTGGTCTCTCTTCTATAGTGCTTGAGGCATTGAAAGCCCATAAAGATGCTTGGCCTTTCTTAGAGCCTGTTGATGACTCCTATGCCCCCAATTACCACGAGATCATCAAGGTACTAAATACAAGACAATGCTAACTGGCATGACATAGTAGTTAATTTTTTTTTTTCTAATATCGTAGTGGTATACGTGTGGTTCACATCTTAACTAATGTAGTCAATCACAAATACATAATTGAATTGTTCTGCCAATCCCTCCAGACTCCCATGGACCTGTCCACCATTGAAAGGAAGCTCAATGATGGGGACTACATTGCAAAGGAGGAGTTTGTTGCCGATGTGAAGCTCATGTTTGAAAACTGCGTTGAGTACAATGGAGAAGACAGTGGTAAATCAACAGTTGCAAAAACACAAACCTGAGCAAATGCATTAAAATCCATTTTAGTTGGTGTATGTTGTGAGAAATAGGTGCATGTATGCACTTTTTGGGGTGGGAATCGGGGGGTATGAGTGGGAGTGAGGGCAAAAGAAAAGGGGCCGGACTTAGTGTTGTGTTGGGGCCGGGGCCAGGGCAGCCCTGACAGTGATTAATGAGGAGTGATTGAGCTGTGCTCCAGTGCTCAGGGGGATCTGAGCCCTGCAGTGCCAGAGAAACATTCCAGCCCCCTAAGCCCCCTGTCTGGAGCCATCCATCCAACTGAATACTCTCCCCAGGGATAGGGGGGAGGAGAGTGGTAAGGGGGCCCAGGGTGGGGCAGGAGGAGGAGGGAGGGGTTGGAGGAGCAGGGGTCAGCCTACGCCCTCTGACCTGGTCAGCCGCCCAGCACTTAGCTGAGAACAGAGGGGCGAGTGTGTCTACATGTATGTGTACATGGCATCCATATTGGTTTGAGTGTAAGGAAATGTCTGAGGGATAGAAAGAGGTGGTGTGGAGTGGATTCACTCACATTATGCAGATGAAAGCTGTTATTTGAGTATACGTGAGTTGATGTGATACAGGTACTTTATGTGTTCTTGTGTGTGGTTTTGTGTAGGAAGTTTTGCATGTTTTATTGTATAATCATAGCTGACGATTATGTCTGCCTTTCCCCAGAGTACACTATCATGGCGGAGACTCTAGAGCGGTGTTTTAGCCGGGCCTTATTAAAACATTTTCCATCGGAGGATGGCGACACAGATGAGGAATTCCACATCAGCAGTGAAGACAAGGAGCGCAAGGACAAAAAGCGCAATCGTAGCAGTAAACATATGGGACCTGAAAGTCTGATCAAGGCCACTGAGCAAGTCCAACGTAAGCGAACCTTCCAGGGGGGTAAGGGCAGCGCACCCTCAGATGATGAGGACAGCAAACCAAAAAGACCTCCTCCTCTCCCACACTGGGCTAATGGCCCGCCTCACCACCATGGCCTGCCTCTAAGCCAGCAGCACATCCATGAAGGAGACATGAGGGGCATATACCACCCAGGGCAACAGGTATCCACAGGATAACTTTTATTCCTGTACATTTCTAAAAACCTATGGACTGAATTTGACTTTCACTTAAAACATTTAACAATATTTTAACAAGTGATATGAAAACCTTTATGTTTGAGGTTGTTTTTCTGATTTCTGCCTGTGTAGGAGAAAAACTTGGATAGTAAATTCTTTCTTTTTCTTTGCAGCTCCCTCGTCCACCTGGTCCTGCTGGTCCTCATGGTCCTCATGGTCCACACATGTATGGCCAAAGAATGGCCATGAATCCCCGCTTCTCTTACCCAGCTCACATTCCCAGGCATGGAGACCCCAGTTTGAACCGTTTGCCCCACAACTATAACATGCAGGTATATAGACCTAATTACACCTTTATTAACATAATTATAACAAAGTCACAGTTTTTACCAAGGGAAAACCATATTGCGTCTGGACAGTGACTGAAGTACAGGTTCACTGATCAAAATAGCCAACTTAATTTGTTTTTTTATATTTTTCCCAGCATCGCATGGTTGAAGGTCATCACATGGGTCCTCGGTATCCAATGGGCCCAGATCCTAACCAGCAGCAGCCTCCACACCATCAGCAGCACCCCTACATGGGTCCGACTCATGGCCCGTCTCTGGGCCCACGTCCCATGGCCCTCCAGCCTGGACCTCCTCCTGAAGCCAGCATGTACCCATCTCACCACCGTCCAGAGGGACACAACATGCACCCCATGGGTAACAGATTCTCAGGGACAGAAGGACCACCTCAGCACAACTACCCAGGCTTGAGACCTCCTGGTATGGGCCTATCCAATATGTGGACTGGTATGAATCACCAGGAGAGACCCAATGGGATGCGCATGCAAGATCCCAACATTGTGAACCAGCGCAACTTTAGTTACGGTGGAGTCCCCCCTCCAGTGGGGCAAAAACCATGGCCAGAAGCTGCTGGATACCCCCACCCTCCTCCTAATGCCCAGTATCAAATGTCTGCAGCGGTCAGTTCCCCAGGGCCCATGTCCTCACGTCCCACTGTTGCCCACCCAGACTCCTCTGGCAGGACACGCTTGGCTTCCATGCTGGAAAGCCCAGAGATGCTGGCCCTGCAGCAGCTGTCAGCCTCTTCTGGACCCCCTGCTGGTGCTCCTCATCAGCACATGGGCAACTTTCAGCAGCCTGGGCCCCCATCAGGAATTGGCAGCATCCCAACTCAATCCTCTCATCAGCCTCCCCCTGCCCCTGAGGTTCAGCTGCTGCGTCCTGCCAGAGACAATGGGCCAGACAGCCAGCCTTCCCAACAGACAGACATGCAGCCCAAAGGTAGACCTGACCTTCTCTCTCAGTATTTCCCCCGCTGTCTGTATTCTGCATGAAGGAACCCAAGCACAGTCTAACCTTTCTCTCCAGAAATGTTCTTTCCAGACTATAGTGTCTGAATTTGTTAATCAGCACAGCCCCCATCGTTGCCCTTCCTCTGTGTCAAGTGCTTTTTGCAATTTGATTTTAATTATTTTTCACAGTAAGTGGCAAATTGAATATTCATTAGTTTGAAATTAGTATTAGTATGAACTTTCTTGCATCATCAGTTAAGCTTTACTAGCAAGCTTACAAATGTGTTTGCATTCTCTCTTTAAGGAATGGAAAAGGCATGATTACATTATTCATTTGCTAGTTTTGTTTGTACATTTGATTGGCTTGGATAAACCATATAAAATGACACAAACACTGGTAGTTTCTTTTTTTATTAACTTTAACACAGTACACAGCATAATTTATGATAATGACTTAAAACCTTGTTCCTGTAATACTAATTGATCAATCCATAATGCCAGCCTCCATTCTGTTATTCTTTTAATACTAACTTTCCTGTCATTATTCTGTGTTTTACAGACTCGACATCAGAGAAGAAAATGGCTGCCAACAACATTTCTGATGAAGCTTCATCACATAAAAACACTGTTTCAGATGACCAAGAGCACCCATCCATCCCTAGCCCCAAAGGGCACCAGACTGGGCCAGCAGGGGGGATGAAGAGCCCCCCGGCCCCTAACTCAGGCAGGTCACAGGAGAGTCCATCAGGACCAGAGCTTCCACAGACTTCAACAGAGAGCCACAAGCAGGAGGGAGATGGCCAGAGACAATCTGCCAGCCACTGTCCCCCGCAACTCATTAGTGCCAATGCTGTTTCACCCCATCTCAACACAAGTAACAACAGCTCCACTGATCCCCCTCTACCCAACTGCCCTCAGCATACATTGAACAGTCCACAGCAAAAAACTCCAAGCCCTGCAGTTCTTCACCAGAACGTACCGCCACTGCATGCTGCTGCATCTCAGAATTCCGCTCAGCAAATGGCAGAGAACAACTCTGCATACATGCAGAATCCCCATGAGCACAGTGAACACCAGCAGAGCATCCCAAAACAACAGCAACCTCAGAGTACCCCTCCTCAGTCCCACCCTCAGAGTTCTCCCCAGCAGATGGACCAGAATACACAGCAACACAATTCTCTGCTACCTCCTCATCATGTGCCCCAAAACGTCTCTCCACAACGTCCTACACAGAACAGCCCCGCCCAGCCTGGACCACCTCAGCCAACCCCCTCACCTCTTTGCCTCCAAGTCATCCAACCCCACTACTACCCTGCCAGCCGAGCCCAGCAGACCATGGAGATCAAAGACCGAGTGAGCCTTCAAGTAGACCGGACACAGAAGGCACTGCCGTTCCTCCACAGCAAACCATAATGAAATCTGCGCCTCCAAATGGTGCTTATAAACAACAGGCTTTTAGCCCCAATCACCATCAAACCATGCAGGCAGGTAGTAACCCAGGTATGCAAGCTCAGAGAGGGCCTGCTCCTGCTCACAATCCCACCATGTCTCCACACTCCCAAGCTCAGGCAAATGGAGCCATGAGTCCATATGGCATGGTGAACCATCCTCACCCACACTTCAGCCAGACAAACATGCCCAGGCCCATGCCTCCATCAGCTCAACACCCTTATCACAACCAGGCCATTAACCCCCTCCACAATCCTGCTCACCACCCCACCTACCACCAGCAGGGAGGGACTGCTTACTCCTACCACATGCCAGGCCAACAGCACCCTCAGGCCCACCCCAACATGTACCCACCTCACCAGTACCAGCAGCAACACTACTACCCCCAACTCCATCCCCAAACTCAGGCCCATAACCAGGCCAACAGTAGAGGGAATTATCCTCCAGAGGAGTGGCATCGCTCTCAATATCACCCTCGCCAGCCGATGCCACCCAACG